>NC_056733.1:101218879-101266379 GCF_019279795.1 Protopterus annectens | reverse complement strand
TGTTCCATTTTGAAGTAAGAATTTCTCATTGTGTAATATCTGTTATGAAGTAAACTGTATGGGGATGTAGTCATAATGAAGTAGAAAGCAGTTTGGATAAGTGCAAGACAGATATACATTTAACTTTGCAATAAGAAGGTGGGATTGATAATTGCCTGTTTTCTGCTTAATCTGTTGGTTTAGACAAGTTGACTATTGTCGTGTGTAGACTGGCATTTACTTTTTGTAATACAGTGTTATAGGCATTTGTTGGATCAATGGGATTGATTACAGGGCCATTACTTCTAAGTTGCTGCATTTTTGTCACTGCACTAAAGCATGTGTGTTGTGATATAGACATAACATTAATGCTGCCTGGGTGGAAGGTGAGAAGAGGAAGGTAGGGGGCTGAGCTGATATGATGTGTTTAGAGATGAATCTGGGTCATCAGCTATGTGCATTTTACTGCAGGCCGAACACCATTATTGTTGGGTAAAAGCCCTTTCTGTTTCTTTGATAGCTTCCCAATGAAGGAGAGCAAGAATGGCCATTTTGTTGGAGGTGGGGGAAACTGAGATGGATAGGAGTGCTGATAAGACAGATGAGGGGGTAGAGGAGTTTGGTGTGGGGGTTGATAAAGGTAAGATGCAGTTCTGGTGAAGATGGCTTTTAGTAATCAGGTGTTTCTGCTCCTGGGGAGTATAACATAGGTAGCCTTGTGTGGCATACTTAAGGGCCTACTGGGTCTAACTTAGGAAGGGCAGAACAGTACAGACATTGGGGAATAGTGCTTGAATAGGGGAGATGTAATTAAAATAGTTATCTGAACAGCAGAGCAAATTAATAATCCTATTAAAAGAGAAAGGATAATATCAAGACAAAAAACTGCAGAAACTGTGAAAGTTATAGCTTCACAAGAAATAAAGCAGAGGGAAAGAGAAGCATTGACACTGTAGAAATGGACTATAAATTGATGGAGTGGAAGAGTGATTAGAGGTTATGATTAGGGTCTGCTTTTGATGGGAATATAGGGAATGTGTAAAAGGAGGATGGAAGTTGAGTGGTGGGTAGGTGTGAGTAGGAAGGGAGGAGATTGATAATAGCTTAGTATTATGGACCTAACTGTAATACAACAAAGGCACTGCAGGAATGTACTTGAAAAGTAAAGACTTACAGGTAAGAAGGAGATATGCTAATGATAAGTAGTGATACGGCCAATTTCAATAATGTAATGGATTTGAAATCAGATAGATCTATAGAGCTTTACATTAAGGACCAGGAAGAAATGGAATGGATAGATAGTTGGAGAAAGAAATGGGATACATTACAGAAATCCACTTTTTCAAAAAAAAAAAGGGATGCATTACAGAAATCCACTTTTTCAAAAAATAACATATGGCAAACTAGTTGGCTTGACTGGTGATGAATGAACTGTGTTACAGCTAGGAAAGTGCATCTGGTATGGATAATAGAATATGTATTAATGGCCATGCTGTTGTCATTTCAGAATTGCAGCCTGAAGTTATTCTGTTTAGAAGGTAGCAGTAGAATCCTAGCAAGGGGAGGGGTGTCAATGACCATTTTTGGTTACAGAATATAGTGCAACAAGTTGTGAAAGGAAGTAGAAACTAGGGATCCAAATAGGCGTCGGAGGCAGAAGCAGTTTGACTTCAGTGTCAGAGATGATTGGTTGAAGGCCATTGGGGAAATGGACATAAATATGATGGAATGCAAATTGAAGAACCAGAGGAAAAAGAGATGTAAGTGAGGTGGTTGAAAAGTGAACCATGTGAGCTACTGAACTAGTAGTATGGATATATGTATAGCAGGGGACATCTCAATTCATTTGTGGATTACTACATGCTTTATTAACTGGTACAGAGAATATGTTCCCTGGTATGCTGGATATTTTTCAGAGATAAGGGGAGGAGTCTAGACTGCACTACTGCTGTTGTTAATTGGCTGTCATTAAAATAGGAGTGGGGTGGTTTTGTCTGCCAATAGCAGACAGATGAGATAAGTATTTGGGAGATAAGGCATATCATAGTCTTAGGGATGCAATTAAAAATTAGCACAAATTGTTTAGTCAAATTCAGAGTCTGTTATATGAATGGTCTGAGGGGATGAAGTCTTTGAGTGGGTAAATGGAGGCAGTTCATATGATGGTGCTGCCTTTTTTCTTTATCTGGCAAGACATGTCCCATTATGGTTGCAAGATGGGAGGCTTGGCAAGATACTGAAAGTCTGTGATGCATATGTTTTGAAGGGGAAGAGGGAGGAAATAGAGAAGATGGGGGTGGGGGGTTGGGCAATGCCAGATATTTTGTGAGTTGTGGTGGCAATTATCTGGGATAAAGGGCTAGAGGTGTAAGGGTCAGAATGTCGGAATGGTAAAGTGGAAATACAAATGGATGGTTCAGAAATTGCTTGGGATTAGGAAGGGAGAATGATCAGTGGAAAAGAATTTACATTAAGGGCTTGGAAATTTGATTAGGTTGCAAGGAGTACCATGGTGTAAGATGAGTTATTTATCTGCTAAGCAATGGCAACAAGTGAATACATCCAGTCTTTAGTTTTGGAAAGAGAAGTGGGTAAGACCAGTTACAAATTTTCTGCAATAAAAGTGGGGATTGGAGCTTCAAGGAAGTTATAGAGAGGAGTGACTTGCTAAAGGGAGACTGACTTTTTTATTGTGCTATTACAAGCACAATAGAAAAGGAGTTGACAAAACATAGGGAGGTGAAGGGATGCAAGTCACAAATGGTGATTGAGAAATGTTTTGGGTCAAGAACAGTTAAAGGTAGAATGGAGATGTTATATGGAGAAAATTAAATAAGAGAAATGGGGAGAAAGCATTTAGAAGATTGTAGGGTGCCTGGACTAAGGACATTATCTTGCGGGCTTCAGTAGTGTTGAGTTACTGAATGCAGCTTACCTGTGCTCCACCTCAATGAATATGACTAACTAGGGAGGTGATTCATTTCTTGTATCTAATCTTACACTTGAATCATTATGTGATTGAGATTCTGCCCAGCTAGTGCTAGTTTTAAATATTTGGTTGACTGATGTTTTTCTTGTAGGAGAAGGGAAGGGAAATGAACATTGTTCCAACTTTTAGATCACTATTGCCTTTGTAGCACTAATTGTTCTCACTGGCTGGCTGGTTGTTTTGTACTGATTTACCTTGTACTGCATTGTAAGGGAATGCTGTACACATGGGCTCCAGCTCACTGGATTTTTACTTAATTTCTCGATCCCTAAACCACCAAAAAAGTAACATGTTTTTCATATCCAGCATTGCATTTGTACTGTAGTGTGATCATGAACGAACCATGTTTCTAATTATAGATATTTATTATGAGTTCAGAAGATTTTGTTTTACTTGTGAGAGGAGGCAAACAAGCATTGTTGCAACTTTGAATCATTACTGACTTGCTAGCACTAATTATCCTGAATGGATGCCTGGTTATTTTGAACAGATTTATTTGGTAGTACATTGCTCTGAACAGTGCTTAGATGTTTGAGCTACATAAAACTGAGCAATATATACATCTGTACTAACCTATATTAGTTTACCTTTAGAAGGATGAACTTGACCTCATCGAATGATGGGATCATCTACCCACTTCCGTCAAACCAACAATGTCGAACTCCAACATTGTTGAAATATGACTTGACATAAACCTCAGAACGGACTTTAACATGGGTCGAGATGGGGGTGTGATTCATACTTTGACAATGTCAGGTTCAACATTTTCACCATTTGGCCTCCAGACTTCGACTGAAGTGGGTCTGACTGAACCCACTTTGACCTTCTGATTGTCTCCCACCTATATTACATAATAGCAACTGAAAATGTGTTCCTCTGTTACTGCACTGCAGTGCAACTGTTTCTACCATAAAATAGTACTTGCTAAGTTGGTGTCACGTGTGCCTGCAGTTTTTGTTGTATTGCACCTTATAGAATTGATAACAGTAAAACTGTTTATACATTTTATTTTTTGACAGTACTTGCCAAGTCTAAGGTGCAGGCGCCTACAACTTGGGTAATTTCTTACCTTAATGTGCTGATGACATTTATTTTATCTTATTCCTTGGCAATGTTTAGCAGGGAAGTTTGACTGAGTTGTTGTTGATTGTCTTTCGTCTTTTCCCGGTAAGGGGTTGCCACAGCAGAACTCCGGTCTGCTAATGATTGGCAGTAGATTTTTATGAAACGCCAAGGTGCCAGCTCATCGCCGAACCTTCAACGAAGGCACACCCATTTACACACACATGTCTTTCGAAAGCTACCCAACCGTGGGGAGGACATGCAGACTCCACACAGAAGGCATTCGCAAGCCAAGCCAAGAATCGAACGGGAGAACCTCTTGCTGTGAGGTAACAATGCTACCGCCATACCACCGCGGCATGGAAGTTTGACTGAGTAATGCCACCTATTTTCGGCAGAGACCCAGTGAGAAAACTTCCAGTAAAGGCAATGGTCCAGATTCCAAATGAGATGAGTGTAAATCTGCTGTCAGTGTAAGTGACTTCCTACAGTGTAGACATTGCTCTCAGTGTAAATCTGCTATCTCTGCTGTTAGTGTAAGAGACTTACTTCAGTGTAAGACGTTGCTTTCACTGTAAATCTACTGTTAGTGTAAGTGACTTACTTCAGTGTAAGACGTTGCTCTCAGTGTAAATCTGCTGTCAGTGTAAGTGAATTCCATCTGCTGTCAGTGTAAGTGATTTCCTTCAGTGTAAGACGTTGATGTAGGTGTAAATCTGCTGTCAGTGTAAGTGACTTCCTTCAGTGTAAAACATTCCTCTCAGTGTAAATCTGCTGTCAGTGTAAGTGACTTACTTCAGTGTAAGACATTGCTCACAGTGTAAATCAGCTGTCAGTGTGTGACTTACTTCAGTGTAAGATGCTGCTCTCAGTGTAAATCTGCTGTCAGTGTAAGTGACTTCCTTCAGTGTAAGACATTGATCTCAGTGTAAATCAGCTCTCAGTGTGAGTGACTTAATTCAGTGTAAGATGTTGCTCTCCTTCTGTCAGTGTAAGTGACTTCCTTCAGTGTAAGACGTTGCCATCTGTGTAAATCTTCTGTCAGTGTAGGTGACGTAGGTGACTTACTTCAGTGTAAGATGTTGCTCTCAGTATAAATCTTCTGTCAGTGTAAGTGATTTCCTTAAGTGTGACATTACTCATTGTAAATCTTCTTAGTTTAACTCACTTACTTCAGTGTAAGACGTTACTCTCTGTAAATCTGATGTCAGTGTCAGTGACTTCATTCTGTGTAAGACATTGCTCTTGGTGTAAATCTGCTGTCAGTGTAAGTGACTTACTTCAATGTAAGACGTTGCTCTCAGTGTAAATCTTCTGTCAGTGTAACTGACTTACTTAAGTGTAAGACTTTTCTGTCCTTATGTCAGTGTAAGTGACTTTCTTCAAAGTAAGATGTTGCCCTCCGTGTAAATGTGCTGTCAGTGTAAGTGACTTACTTCAGTGTAAGATGTTGCTCTCCTTCTGGCAGTGTAACTGACTTACTTCAGTGTATGATGTTGCTCTCCTTCTGTGACTTACCTCAATGTAGGATGTTGCTCTCAGTGTAAATCTGCTCTCAGTGTAAGTGACTTACTTCGGTGTAAGACATTGCTCTTTGTAAATCTGCTGTCAGTGAAAGTGACTTACTTCAGTGTAAGACATTGCTCTCAGTGTAAATCTGCTGTCAGTGTAAGTTACTTACTTCAGTGTAAGATTTTGCTCTCCTTCTGGTTGTGTAACTGACTTACTTCAGTGTAAGATGTTGCTCTTAGTGTAAATCTGCTGTCACTGTAAGTGACTTACTTCAGTGTAAGATGTTGCTCTCCTGTCAGTGTAAGTGACTTACTTCAGTGTAAGATGTTGCGCTCAGTGTAAATCTACTGTCAGTAAAAGTGACTTACTTCAGTGTAAGACGTTGCTCTCAGTGTAAATCTGCTATCAGTGTAAGTGACTTACTACAGTGTAAGATGTTGCTCTCCTTCTGGTTGTGTAACTGATGTACTTCAGTGTAAGACGTTGCTCTCCTTCTGTCAGTGTAAGTGACTTACTTCAGTGTAAGATGTTGCTCTCAGTGTAAATCTGCTGTCACTGTAAGTGAATTACGTCAGTGCAAGACGTTGCTCTCAGTGTAAATCTGCTGTCAGTGTAAGTGACTTCCTTCAGTGTAAGATGTTGCTGTTGGTGTAAATCTGCTGTCAGTGTAAGACATTGCTCTCACTGTAAATCTGCTACCATTGTAAGTGACCTACTTCAGTGTAAGATGTTGCTCCCCTTCTGTCAGTTTATGTGACTTACTTCAGTGTAAGATGCTGTCCTCTGCGTAAATTTGCTGTCAGTGTAAGTGACTTCCTTCAGTGTAAAACGTTGCATCTGCTGTCAGTGTAAGTGATTTACTCCAGTGTAAGATGTTGCTCTCAGTGTAAATCTTTTGTCAGTGTAAGTGACAAACTTCAATGTTAGACATTGTTCTCTGTTTAAATCTGCTGTCAGTGTGACTTCCTTCAGTGTAAGATGTTGCTCTCAATATAAATCTGCTGTCAGTGTTTCTTACTTCAGTGTAAGACATTGCTCTCAGTGTAAATTTGTTGTCAGTGTAAGTGACTTCCTTCAGTGCAAGACATTGTCCTCTGTGTAAATCTGCTGTCAGTGTGACTTCTTTCAATGTAAGACATTACTCTGTGTAAATCTGCTGTCAATGTAAGTGACTTTCTTCAGTTTAAGACATTTCTCTCAGTGTAAATCTGCTGTCAGTGTAAGTGACTTCCTTCAGTGTAAACATTGCTCTCTGTGTATATCTGCTGTCAGTGTAAGTGACTGACTTCAGTGTAAGACGTTGCTCTCGGTGTAAATCTTCTGTCAGTGTGACTTCCTTCTGCTGTCAGTGTAACTGACTTACTTCAGTGTAAGATGTTGCTCTCAGTGTAAATCTTCTTTCAGTGTAAGTGACCTCCTTCAGTGTAAGACATTGCTCTCCTTCTGTCAGTGTAAGTGATGTACTTAAGTGGAAGACATTGCTCTGTGTAAATCTGCTGTCAGTGTGAGTTACTTCAGTATAAGATGTTGCTCTCCTTCTTTCAGTGTGTGACTTCCTTCACTGCAAGATGTTACTCAGTGTAAATCTTCTGTCAGTGTAAGTGACTTACTTCGGTGTAAGACATTGCTCTCAATGTAATTCTTCTATAAGTGACTTCCTTCAGTGTAAGACATTGTACTCTGTGTAAATCTGTTTGTAAGTGTGACTCCCTTCAGTGTAAAATGTTGCTCAGTGTAAATCTGCCATCATTGTAAGTGATTTCCTTCAGTGTAAGATCTTGCTCTCAATGTAAATCTACTGTCAGTGTAACTGACTTACTTCTAAGATATTGCTTTCAGTGTAAATCTTGTGTCATTGTAATTGACTTCAGTGTAAGTCATTGCTCTTGGTGTAAAACTGCTGGCAGTGTATGTGACTTCCTTCCGTGTAAGACATCACTCTTTGTGTAAATCTGCTGTCAGTGTAAGTGGCTTACTTTAGTGTAAAACATAATTATCTTTCACCTCAGAAGTTAGTCTATATTCATGAGAGATCCCTTCAGTTTCTTGGTGAGACATTTTATTCTATCTTTGTGATGGGAGGTTCTGGCTTTACAAGACTTCATGGAGGATGTCTTGCACCATGTCCCCAGGGCTTCTACATATTGGCTAAGGCTTCTCTACTACAGCAGTACCTTTTTTAGGTAGGGTCAATCTCAGAGTCACTTGTTTACCTTTTTGAGGTCATTTTTATTGTGGGATGACAAGTTTATTTTCTAGGGTCAACAGATATTTTTGTATTATTGTAAAATTTATTAACAGTGTTTTTTTTTTTTTTCAAACTTGGCATTCTATTTATGGTGGCTGGGGCAGATGCCTCGCCACAGGAATTTAGGTGGCAGTAGAACTCAATGGTATCAGTGGCAGCTTCAGCCATGGGGTTTACTTGATGTGGAAAGCGCTTAAAGCTTATGGTCATTGGCTAGTTGTAGGATACTGGCTTTCAAGAAATCCTTGAAGACAGTTGGAGTTGGGCATGTCTGGGGACAGATTCCTAAGAAGAAAATTATGGCATGGTGTTCTAATTCTATGAGTGATGTGGTAATAGGAGGTATGGAGAATACTGTAGCTATATATTGTATTAGTAAGGGCCAAACTGAGTAGGCTTGCATCTCTACTAGGGGAGGATACTACCTGCTTGAAAGAAAGTTTCTGTTGATGAGGTGTAGAAAGTATTGTACTTGTAATGTGATTGCCAGTACTAAATTGATTAAAACCACTCTTAAAATGCATTTAAATTCAATATTTAGGAAATGTAATTTTACAAGGTAAACATCATAGGCTGCTGAAGTCAGAAATTGGCTGTTCTAGTTTGCAATGACTTCACAGGTAGGTTTTATTGTAGAATATAAGTTCATAGCTTCATAGGTTCATGGGTGGTTATTAGGCTATTGACCTGAAGGACTTTATAAGCTTAGCTGTTTGTGAGTGCCCCAGTATAATAGTACAAAAACCCAATATAAAGGATCTCGCCTAAAATTGAGATCTTAGTTAGCAATGACTGCCCATATCTAGGAGGGTCATAGGTGAAATCACCAGCAGGAATTTATGGTTTCCCATCCAGTCATACAGGCTACACTTAAAAAGGATCATAGAGGGGCTTTGTTTGATGTGAACTGGTAGCCTGTTTCAGAGGAGTCGGAACCTCTGAGAGACATATCCATCTCTCTAGCAGGTCCTATTTATGTCACAGGCCAGGTTAAGGTCCCTGAAGCGGTTAACTCTTGTCTCATTTGACTTACCTATGTGCAGCATTTCCATTAGGTTTGGATCCGAAATTGCTCTGTAGGCCAGGCACAAGACTCATCTAAGTAGTCTGTATGCTACTGAAAACAGTGACTTCAGTCTGTCAATTTATGACATGTGCTGGAGACCCTGAATTTTCTTGGTTGTGGTCTCTCAAGTTGCTGCAAATGCCTGGTAAGGTACATACCAAAGGGAGCACTGTACTCAATTATTGGCTTGATGTGGGTTGAGTACAGGGGTGTTATGATCTGTTTCACTCTTGAAGCCTTTGCTAATGAGGTGTGCAATATAGAATGCCTTCCTTACCACAGTAGATACATGGTGGTCAAAGTTTAGGCTACAGTCAACTTGCATTCCCAAGTGTCTCAATATTGAGTTGTTACTTAAGGTATTATTATTTATATGATAGTCTGCAAGGATATAATTTTTACAGAAGGGGAGGATAATGCATTTTTTGTACTGAGTTTGAGTCCATGACTTTGGCACCTATCACTGGTATGTGTAAGCCCCTCTTGAAGTATATCGGCATCATTTGGGGATTCAATGATTGCACCTAATTTGCAGTCATCAGCAAACTTAGTAGCCATAGCCCCTCTGTTTTGGCCTGAACTTCTGAGAAGTATATTCCAAACAATAGGGGCCTAGCACTGACCCCTTATGGAACCCCACTGGTAACAGGTCTACTGGTTGAGGTAAACTCCCCATCTCTGACTATGATCTGTTGGTGAGCTAGTTAGCAACCCACCTGATGACATAAGGGTTGATATTCAAAGGGAGAGTTTATCACTGATGCTTGAATGTGGGATTGTGTCAAAGGCCATGGCTAAGTCAAGGTAGGCTGTATGCACAAATTTGCCTTTGTCTATGGCTCTGGTGATGTTTTTGAAGAAGTCCACCAGGTTTAACAGGCATGACCTGCTTTTGACAAAACCAAACTGTGTCGGATCAAGGGTTTGAAGATCACATATATCCTTATTTATAAGGTCCATGATGATTTGTTCCATGGCCTTACAGATAAGGCTGGTTAGGCTTATGGGTCTATAGTTCCCAGGGTCTTTTGCTGTTCCCCCCTTTATGGAGGGGCATGATGGTTACTGTTTTCCATTCAGCAGGGACAAAACCAGTACTCAGGCTGTGGTTGAAGAAAGTACCTAATGGAGTTGCTAACTCATGTTTTAGACCATTTAAAACACAACCTGAGATGCCATCCGGTCCCATAGAGGTTGTGTTTTTGGCAGTGGAGAGAGTATTAATGACTTGCTCTTTGGAGATGCAAGGTGGGGGAGATGTAGAGGGAATGCTTTACAGAATGTTTGGAGAGGACAGGGGGGTGAAATTTTTGCCAAACCTGACAGCTAATAGGTTAGGTATTTTCACAGGACCAGTGTGTGTGATGCCATCTACAGCTAGTTCAGCACACATCTGGATCCTACATTGTAAGTTACAGATATAGCTGAAGAATGCCTTATGGTTATCCTTAGCTATGGTTGCTAAATTTTTTTGAAGCTGCTGTAACAGGATTTTACAAGTTGCCTTATTTGTTTGTTCAAGTAGAGGAGAGTGTTCTTCCAGTGCTAGAACCTCTCTGTTTTATTAACACTAGATGTCCACCAGAGAGGCTTGCTTTTTCTTGAGGATCTTGTTTTGATCCAATCAGGTACAGCTGCGTCAATACATTTGTATAAGTGTTTGTGCAGGGCATTTGTGTATACCTTAATATAGTTGTCAATGCCATCTGAGGTAACAGGAGCTTGGACATTATTTATGCCATCCCTTAGGAGAGTATAATTAGCTTTGGTTTAATTTTTTAACCTGATTTCCCCTAAGAGAGGTTCAGGTGTTACAGCTACTTGAAATGTGACTGATTAGTAATCAGATTTAACCAGTGAGGATCCTATACTTGTGGTAGTGCAATGGTTACCCGTGTTGGTGAGGACCAGGATGACAATATTTGAGCCCCTTGTGGGGTTGTATACTATTTGTTCCAGGGCATTAGTGTTAACAAAGTCCAGGAGCCTTTGTGCGAGCATGTTGGTACTCATATAAGTTTCCTAGTCAATGCAGGGATAGTTAAAATTGCCCATGACTAGAGTGTTTGGCCGTAATTTGATTAATGCAAGGAGGTCCAAATAAACAGCGTGGGTACCTTGGTTCATTGAAGGGGGTCTATAGCTAACAATGACTTTATAGAGATCTTGCTCACAGTTAGTCGAACATGGAGTAACTCCATGGAGTTTTCCCTGTCTAACCAGTCTAGAGGTGTATTTATCTTTGATGAAGATAGATACTCCTCATCCTTTGGTTTTCACGTGATCATTTTGCAATCTAAAAGTTTGGAAGGCATTGTATCCTTGCAAGGCTGGGGTACACTCTGCAGCCCTGAAACAAGTTTATGTGACGGCACAGACATCAGGATCCTCCAGAGAGAGGAGTGCTTCCAGAGAGTGCAATTTCTGATTTAAACTCCTAGCATTTAGCAGGATACCCTTTAATTTATTTGTATGTGATATTCTCACACTGGGAACTCTGTTCTTGAGACCTTGCCTAAATAAAGCACTATGGAGAAGGCAGGTACCTTAGCCAGTAAACAAAAGCCTAAAGGTGACAGGTGAAGACCATCTCCGGCAAAGCTGTGTTGTCTATCAACCAAGTCATCCCAGGCTGACAGGAACTGGATCCCCTCAGAATAATACCAGAAACCAAGCCAATTGTTGAAGTCAATCATTTTTTGTTTATTTTGTGGTATCATCCTAGTTTTGGGTAGAATGCTGCTCATGGCTAGGGACATAGCTGCCTGGGACACATTTTCATAGAGCTCAATCATGTCTCTCTTCATATAGTCCAGTGAGGTACATATGTCATTCACACCAACATGAACTATGTTGGAGCCATAACAATACTTGTTGTTGAAAGACTTGAGTGCACGTGTGATCGGATGGATCCTACCATCTGACAGACAGCTGACTGTAACCTTATCCTTGTCTAGCCTGGTGAATGAGACATCTGTGTATCTCACAATGGAGTCATATATGACTAAATAAATTAGTTTAGATGTGCTTTGCCTTAGGGGCTTATTTGGTGAGACACTGGTACTTGTGTTTTTATGTATATTGGGTGTTGTAGGTGCTGTACTAGGTATAGAATGTTTATGTTTGTAAGATCTCTAGTGTTTAGGTAGGTTTTTGATGAGTACTTCTGTGTATGATGGCTTATGTGCTGAGTGCATGGTTTGTGTAGAAGGTGTAGTATGTGAGTTGACAACCTGATCAGTGTTACTGTTCTGTGCACAAGAGTGCAAGGATTCCAGATTCTTAGTGTAGATGCATCTCTCACAAATTGTAATTGGGTGATTTAGGAGTTAAAGGTTATCAGTGTACATAAGGAAGTTGCTACACTATCTCAGGATACCTATGTCAAACAGGCTGGTAGGAGAAATGGATGAAAACTGACCATCCATAATGCTAGGTTGAATCCTGTTTCCACATTGGAGAGAGAAAATGGAGGGGTGTGGTATAATTGGGTGCTCTAAATGGGGTCTATACTAATGGGGTGCTCTATAAAGGGTCTATACTAGTGAGGGTTCTCTAAATGGTATGAGATTAATGTAGATTTGGTGGTTTTGGGACTGTTTAAGAGACAAAAGTGCAGCTGAGGTGCTCTCTGAGCAGCTAAGCGCAATTTAAGGACTTCTTGGCCAGATCATGGGCAGCTACTAAGGGAAAATTTATCTAATGAAGTTTTTGAGTTTATAGCCACCAGTGCTTACCCCCAGCGCGTGGTAGTGTGCAGTGGTTCACAGAGGTGCTCTACATGTAAACAGATGAACACAGCAGAGCAGTGGCTGGTCGCCTAACTCTGTGGAGCTGTGTTAAAACAAACGCAAACCCGTGCAAAAGCGGTGCTTATGTAGCAACAGTGAGCAAACTGAATTAAACAATTTAACCAATAAAAAAGCTCAAAACTGAGCCCTGTGCCAGCAACCTTCAATCAGATGAGTCCTAACTGCACTCTCCTGCTACAAGGGTGTAGGGAGGCCCTCTCCAACAAAAGATAGGCTGGTTTAATGCTCAGTTTAACAAACAGAACTGGATACAGCAGGTCTGAATCTATTCTATGCTACAGCAGACAAAAAGTGCAACAAGTCAGCAAGACCAGTTTTAGAAATTAGTAATATAGCAAAAATACAGTTTAAAAGTGCAAAATACAGTCTATACAGTATAAAATTGTACTTACATAGGAGTTCAAGGTCATCATCATGCGCAATTAATTCTGATGTGACAGGTTTGCAAAGAGGACAGATATTCCCCTTTCAGCAGCATAGCTGCCTTCAGTCAAGGGTCTAAATGCAGTAATGAGGGAGTATTGTCAGTGGACTGGGACCACATTAAAGTATTATACAAATGTAGAGCTTTGCAAGGTAGCCCTACCACTAACATTTGCAGCTACAGTTAGCCTTAATCATATAATTTGTAAACTATTGGAACATACAGTCTTGGGACTTACAGATAAGATATTGGTAGCTTACAGGCCATTGACCCAAGCCAGTGTGGTTTTGTGAAGGGTAGAGATTACCTATTTAGCATGGTAGATTTCTTTGCACAGAAGTACTTGATGAAGGCAGTTCTGTACACGTGGCCTAAATGAATCTGAGCAAGGCCTTTGATACTATTCTTCACTCCGGTATTATAGAAAAACTGATGTAGTTGAATATAAACCTTACATAATTGTTTGGATATCCAGCTGGCTTACAGACTTGAATCCATACAGTCAAGGCTGGTGGCAGACGTTTGTCTAAAAAAAATCATCAGCAGTAACATTCCCCCAAAGTTTCTGCCTGAGAAAATATTCTTTTGTGTCTACTTTACTGCTGTAAAGCTGACATCAAGGGCTTAATGTTGACAAGGTTTGCTGACTGTAAATGTAAAGTTATCACTGGGTCACCTAAAGACATACATATCATCCAAAAGGGTCTACCCCTCACTACCTCATAGGTCCAGGAACATGGACTAAAGCTAAATATAGAGAAATACAGGAAACAGTAGGATCTTTGCACTGGTCAAATAAATGAGAGCTCGCACAACCTATTCAATGACATTACAGACCGGAGTATGTACATTTGATAATGAATTCTCCCGTGACCATCAAGTATTAACTATAGTGACCATCAAGTATTAACTATAGTGAGAAAATCATTCTACCCAGCCCCACTAATTATAAAGACATATACTCCTGATCAAAAGATGGCCTTGTCCCTCCTTATGTCTGCCTACTTAAACCCATACCTGTATATAATATGTCCTTTGTCATATATGTATCCAGGTGTATCACCCAACTAGAAAAACTTTGTTTCCTTACAAAGAAAATCTTAAGTATGAGCTCCCCAAGATACACTTAATGGATAAAGGCCTTATATCTCTTCTCTGTGTCTTACACACTTTTGCATGGTAACCCCTGTTAAGCCTACAAGATAGCAAAGCTGGTAATAACAAAAATGCCTGCTGTAGATGCTGTCTGCATTGAAATGTGAAAGAACCTGTTGGTAGGGTCAATGTCTCTTCCAGAGAATCTCAAAACTATGGAAGGGGCTTCCTTTCTATTGAAAATCATCAACTTCCTAAGCCACTTCAAAAATAACCTTTCTGAGTGACTGGGGATTTATTTATTTTTATTTATTTTATATTTATTTTATATTTGTTGACCGGGCTAGTCTAGCTGGATACATATCCATTTTCAGTAGAGGCCCGGGGAGAAAAGCTCCAAACATTAGTAAATTATAACATTCAAACATTTAAAAAATGACTAGTTTCAATTACATAGCAAGACATACTAAGAAAAGTTATTAATTTGTGAACAATGTATGGTTTCATTAGAGTAGGTGTAAGAAAGAATCAAGTATTAGTTCTTTAGTAGGTGTCATGTACAATCAGACAAGAGGTTACAGTATTTGAACATTAGCATTCCCTTGAAATATAAATCATTAAGTCAGCAAAACGAAGAGAATGGGAAGGAAAAGATGCAGGTAAAAAAGAGTGGGTTGGTCGTAATTATTCAAGAGTTGTAGGGGGCGATTTGTTCTGGAAGCAGGAGAGGAAAGGGGAGGAGAAGAAAGAAAAGTATGATTCAATCAGGTTTTGAGCCGGGGCAAAGCCAATGTATTTTTAGGTGATCTCTGAGGTGTTTCTTAAAGATTGGTGTGGATGAGAGAGAAGTGAGTGTACTAGAAAGTTTGTTCCAGATTCTACCCACAACATTAGAAAAGAGTGACTCACCCGCTTTGTTATTAGATAAATTGTTGGCAATAAGTAACTTATTAGAAGAGCGTAGTGTTGTAAGATTTTTATATGGGGAGATCAGATTAGAGAGGATAGGAGTATTAGTAGGATGGTGCAGGATTTTTTGTGCGATCACAAGCTGATTGTAATGTAGTTGGTTTTGTAGTTCTAGCCATCTGAGTTGTTTAAGGTTAAGACAATGGTGGGTTCTATATGGAGAGCCAGTGGCAAATCTGGTTAAATATTGTAGCTAGTTTCCAGTTTGGTGAGATTATGCTTTGAAAGATTGGTATAAATGGCGGATGCATAGAATAGGGTAGATGTAAGATGAGTCTGGGCAATGGATTTCCTAGCTAGTGGGGTAAGGAAGGGTTTTATTCTATACAGGGAGCCTATTTTTTTATTGACAGATTTAATAGTATTGTTAACATGGGATCCATAAATTCACCCTGGCATCTCCCTATGTCCCTTATAGACAGGAAAAGCAAGTAACTGATATTTCCTTGTCTAGGTTGTTAATGGCCCGCTGGACTGATTGTCTACTATCTACCTGTTAATCTATGAATTCATGAATTATAGGATTTAGGTCAGGCATCAGCAATGAAAATGAAAAAGATAAGTCAAGTTCAGGACTTGCTGTCTAGATTGCTTCATAGATGCTACAGGAGCACAAACACAATAAAATAGGACAGTATTTTTTAGTAGTGTGTTACTGGTGTGACAAAGATAAAGGAGATAATCTCCAAATCTGGTGGTACTGTTGTCAGGTAAGGATGTTCCAGGGGGACTTTTCAGAACTATGAATAAAGATATAAAGAAAGGTTGCAGAAGACATTTGGGCTTTTTCCCTTTTAGGGTGGAAGAGCAGGTGAAAGATGGTTATTTCAGGAAAGGTTGACATTTCAAATAATTGCTGATTTCCTTAAGCTGAAAATAGTGCAGGGTTGGAAGGATGTAGGGATACTGACTCTGAATAGGGGGTGAAATACTAAGTTGGGATACAAGGTCAGTTAGAAGCTTGGGTGGGAGTCAAAAAGGCAGGTAGTTGATGGACAGTTGGTTTCAGGAGAAGTGGAAAAGCGAGAAGAGATTATGGAGTGTAATGAAAATGTGGTGGGGACACTAGTTATAAAGGGTTCAGGTTTGGAAGTACTCTCTAACCCAGTACTGATGGATTTACTGCACATCAGCATGCCAAATAGCATCAGTCTATGCATATAAATGTCTTTTGCAACAGCAACAGAATGGCTTATGGGAAGAGGTTTATCCTGCAGAGGATATCACTGTTTTGAAACAGATTCCCCATCCACATAAAACAAAGCTCATCCCTATCAATAATCAAGTGCAACTTGAATCTATGGATGGGAAACAGAAAATTTCCCCCAGGATTTCCCCCTGTACTACTAATGGACAGATTCATCTCCAAAATGTTTCATCCCATGTATGGGTCCCCTCAAATTATCTATGGTATGATCCCAGTTATACTTACTAAGGGTAATATATAAGTACTGACCATGGGATGGGTAAGGTCAGTCTAACACCACATGGGACAGGATAATTCATAGGTTCATACGTTCATAGGATATTTCTACACTAACGGCTCAAGACCCTATACAACCCTAGCCAATATAATCTGATTTTACCCAGTATATGGCACCAGGGGGTGAGAGGAAGGCATGGGTTTGTGCCAATGTCTTTTGAGTATTTTACAGATTTTACAGATTGCCCCTATCCATAAAGGACATAGGTGTCACCCCGGGTATGAGTTTTTGATTCCTCATTCTTTGATCCAGTCTGGTTTTGAAGAGGACCAGGGAAGGACTCTGCTTAATGTTAATAGGAAGCCTATTCCAAAGAAGGGGTAATCTCTTGAGCACATATATGACTCCAGCATATTCTGTTTGCTTCACTATGTTTAGATCTCTAGAAAAGATGACCCTCGTACTGTTTGTATTGCAGATATGTAGCTACTTTCTCAAGGCTGGATATGTGAATGTCCTGTAGGTCAGGCATAGGTCACCCCTTTATAGTCGATAGCAGACAGAGTAAAGGAAAAGGGCTTAAGTCTGTCTGCCTAGGATATGTAGTTAACACCCTGTATTTTTTAGTGAGAAATTTCTGAGGTCACTAAAACTGTTGTAAGTGCCTAGTCAGGTACATTTTGAATGGTGCATTGTACTAAATTATTGGTCTAATGAGGGCTATGACAAATGGGACTATAATCTCCCTGGATCTGGGTGCCATACCCTTACTGGTAAGTTGTACCACATTGAATAACTTCCTCACCACTGTTGACACATGACAATCAAAGTTCAGGCTACTATCTACCAATGTACCTAGATCCCTTACCTCTGAGTATACTCTTAGGGGTTCATTGTTAATATTATAGTCAGCAGGGGTGTTTGATTTCCCAGTGGTACCAATAGTGCATTTCTTTGCATTTAGTTTCAGGCCATGATTCTGAGACCAATCATTTGCCTGATTTAGACCATCCTGAAGGATATCTACATAACTGAAGGATTCAATGATTGCCCAGAGCTTGTAGTCATCTGCAAATGTTGTCATTCAGTGGCCTTCCACATTGGCCTTGGCATCTGAGAAGTATATTCCAAACAGGAGTGATCCTGGCAGTGAGCCATGTGCCACACTACTAGCAACTGGCCTCTTGCTGTAATTTAAATCACCCACTTTAACCACGTGTCCTGTCCTTGAGCCAATTGGCTATCCATCTGGTGACATAGGGATTTATGCTGATTTTTGTGAGTTTACTTATAATACCTAAGTGGAGAATTGTATCAAATGTCTTGGCCAGGTCAAGGTAGGTGGTATGCACTGTTTTACTGTCATCAATGGCCTTAGTGACTTTTTCAAAGAAGACTACCAATTTTAGTAAGCATCACCTGCCCTTGACAAAGCCAAATTAGTTCAGGTCCACTGTTTGTAGGTTTACTGTGTTTTTATTTATCAAGTCCATGATTATTCCTTCCATGGCCTTACAAACAAGACTAGTCAAGCTTATGGGTCTGTAATTTCCTGGACCAGTTGATGGTCCTCCCCTATGCAAAGGGATGACCATAGCTGTTCTCCACTTTATCAGATCAAAGCCAGACTGGATGCTGTGGTTAAATACAGATCCTAGTGAGCCTCATAGGTCCTGATTTAAGCTATTTAAGAGCCAACCTGGTATATCATTTGTCCCACTGATGCCATGCCTTTACCTTTAGAGAGCGCTGTGGTGACCAGTTCATTGGTTATAATACATAAAGGAGTGGTGCAAAGTATTTCTTGGGGGGACTGGGGGTGATGAGGAAGTGAAATTTGAGCTGAATTTATCAACCAGCAAATTTATATATCTTCTTGCTGAGTATAGGGAATGCCATCTATAACTAATTCTGCACATTTCTGGGTGCTGCCTTTAAGATTATGTAAATAACTGAAAAATGCCTTATGGTTATCCTTAGCTTTGGAAGCTATTTTTACCTCAAGGTCTCTTTTCAGAGACTTGACTAGTTCTCTGAGTCACTTACTAATGAGGGCCTTAATGCTCTGTTGTGTTACTTCTTGACAGGGTTTTCTTTTTTGTTGTACAACCTAAGACCAGGGTCCACCAGGGTGGCTTGTTTTTGCAGTTTGACCTGGGCTTATTTTGGTTCGGTACTGCCATTTATATGCAGTTGTTTATGGTCATACAGGGCTTTTGTGCACTCCTATGCATAGGCTTCTGTGTGTTTTGGATTTGGGGGAGCTTGGACTCTAGCTAAGCCATCACTTAATAGGAAGGTAGTTTGCCTTAGAAAAGTTCTTAGTTGTTGGGGTTCAGTGGGGGGGGGTCTACTTTTACCATAATTTCCAGGGATACCACTTTGTGAACTAATCATACCAGTGAGGACACCACACATGGGGTGGTGCAGTGCTCTCTCATATTTACGAGTACCAGATCTAGGATATTTGTTCCCCTGGTGGGAGTACAAACCAACTGCTCCAGGGTACTTGAATTCACAAAGTCGAGAAATTTTTGGGCCTGTATATTAGTGGTCATGTATGCCTTCCAGTTAATGGAGGAGTAGTTAAAATCACCCATGGGTATGGCACTGGACTGGATGGTGAATGATTCAAGTAACTCTAGGTATGATGTATGAGTTTCCTGGTTCATGGAGGGAGACCTGTTGCTAGCAAGAACATAGTAATAGATTTTTTTCCCATAGTTGGTTGGACATGGAGTAGCTCAAGCATGTCATATTGTTTGACTAACCTTGAGATAAGATTATCCTTTATGTAGAGAGATGCATCTCTGCCTTTTACTCTGTCACATTCAGTGGGTGAATGGAATGTATTATAGCCATGCACTGCCAGAGTGCTTTCCATGGCTTTAAACCATGTTTCAGTAACTGCACAGTGCATGATGTGAACTTCTAGGGAGTGCAGTTTCTTGTTGAGGCTCCTAGCACTGAGCAGTAAAAGCTTGATCTGAGTAGCTTTTGTCATGTTGGAAGGTTTGGCTGTTTGGCAATGCCTAAAAAAG
This sequence comes from Protopterus annectens, assembly GCF_019279795.1. Taxonomy (NCBI): domain Eukaryota; kingdom Metazoa; phylum Chordata; order Ceratodontiformes; family Protopteridae; genus Protopterus; species Protopterus annectens. Next base: position 101,246,758 of record NC_056733.1, on the reverse strand, counting down.
ACACCCTAAGGATGGATAATGTTTTGGCCAATATCTGAAAGCCTAGAGGTGGCAAATGGTGACCATCCCTGGTAAAGCAGCATGGTCTGTTGACCATCTTCTCCCAGGCAGACAAATATTGTTCCCTTTTGGAAGGACACCAATAGCTAAGCCAATTGTTAAAGTCGATCATTTTCTGTCTGTATTGTGGCATCATCTTTGGGGGAAGGTAGAATGCTGGTCAACATTAATTTCATAGCTGCCTGGGATACGTATTCTGAGAGTTCAATCAGACTCTCTTCATATAGTCCAGGGAGATACATCTCAGGTCATTTATCCCCACATGGACTATGACTGAGTCATACTGATTCTTAGGGCTGAGTGACCTGAGTGCTTGCCTGATATGCTGCATCCTGGTCCCTGACAAGCAACTAGCTGCAACCTTCTCTATCCAGCCTTGTGCGAGGGACATTGGTGTGTCTCACAATAGAGTCACCTATGACCAGAATGTTGAGTAGTGAAATGCTTCACCTTATGAGCTTCGTAATTGAGACACAATGAGATGTGGCTTTGTGTGTTGTGCTGGTAAGTGTCTTGCTTGAGTGCATGCAGAGCTTCTGAGAACTGTGCCTGAGACGGCTTCAAGCAGGAAAAGGGAAACTGGCTAAATGTTAAATGGCCCACAAGGGAAGCTAGTCTAGTACTTACAAATGAACCTGTGAAAGGTTGGCAGTAAAAGGATGCAAGGGCAAGATGGCCTTCAGGCCATGGTAGGCTTGGAGAGTAAGATATATTCTATTGAATCATAGCTCTTGGGGGGATAGGTCTTTTGGTGCAGACTTGGAAGAAGTAAAGTGTTATGGCAAAATAACTAGAGAAATATATGAGTGGGTTACTGCAAGGAGGGGTAGGAGTACTGATTTAATGTGCCTCTGTAGGAAATAAAGATTTTAATGTACTTAGCTAGTTTATCAGTGAAAGCTGGTTTAATGGGGATGGAGGTGTGATTGTTTTATGCTTTATGTTTCATTGATTAATGTTAGTGTTCATATATGTGTATGAGGTATGTGTGTAAACACACACACACACACACACACACACACACACACACACACACACACACACACACACACACACACACACACACACATATATATTAATTATGAATGTAGCACATGTTAACCTTATGGACAGTTGTATCGCAATATCAAAGATATGTATATTCGACGAGTGAGAAAATCTAATGTGCAGAATATCAACAACTAAACACAGTATGCTGGCAGCTGTAGTAGCATAACGCAAACTTAATTACATGGTACAACAACCAAGACTGTGCAACATAAATAAGCACATGTTTGCGATACGGAAGACAACATTATCCTTTTGATAAATCAAACACCTATGCTAAAGATGTTATCCTGAAGTCCACTGACTTGGCAGTTAATGTGATATGCAAAGTGCACACTGACGTCCCCTCAATTCATCTCATAATGTCGATATTCTGACAGAAAAAAAAATAGGGATACGGTTATCATGGACAAAAGGCATAGTAAATAAAAAAATGAAGAAGATTGAATGCAGTTATCTGTGAGAGATGTATAGGTTTTGCATAATGTTGAAAATGCAAGACATGCTTAATGCAACAAACAGGGACATATCACAGTTGAAAGGGAAACGTAGGAGGGTTCATGTAAAAATGTATTCTAAGCATGAAGAAGGATAACATGCAATCTGCATAATGTAACAGCTCAGCCATTATATTTGCAACGGTAACAAAATTACTTACATAAATTCTAAATATAAATAATGCTGTCTATGCTACACAATATGCAATATACTTTCTCCTCCTCCACAGCTGCACCTCTCAGTGGTGTGCTCTTTCATATTGATGACATTCTAAGTCTCCTCCACAGCTACACCTCTCAGAGGTGTGCTCTTTCATATTGATGACATTGTAAGTCTCCTCCACAGCTACACCTCTCAGAGGTGTGCTCTTTCATATTGATGACATTCTACGTCTCCTCCACAGCTGCACCTCTCAGTGGTGTGCTCTTTCATATTGATGACATTCTAAGTCTCCTCCACAGCTGCACCTCTCAGTGCTGTGCTCTTTCATATTGATGACATTCTAAGTCTCCTCCACAGCTGCACCTTTCAGTGGTGTGCTCTTTCATATTGATGACGTTCTTAGTCTCCTCCACAGCTGCACCTCTCAGTGGTGTGCTCTTTCATATTGATGACGTTCTTAGTCTCCTCCACAGCTGCACCTCTCAGTGGTGTTCCCTTTCATACTGATGACATTCTAAGTCTCCTCTACAGCTGCACCTCTCAGTGGTGTCCTCTTTTATATTGATGACATTCTATGTTTCCTCCACAGCTGCACCTTTCAGTGGTGTGCTCTTTCATATTGATGACATTCTAAGTCTCCTCCACAGCTGCACCTCTCAGTGGTATACTCTTTCATATTGATGACATTGTCAGTCTCCTCCACAGCTACACCTCTCAGAGGAGTGCTGTTTCATATTGATGACATTCTAAGTCTCCTCCACAGCTGCACCTCTCAGTGGTGTGCTCTTTCATATTGATGACATTCTACGTCTCCTCCACAGCTGCACCTCTCAGTGGTATACTCTTTCATATTGATGACATTCTAAGTCTCCTCCACAGCTACACCTCTCAGTGGTGTGCTCTTTCATATTGATGACATTCTAAGTCTCCTTCCCAGCTGCACCTCTCAGAGGTGTGCTCTTTCATATTGATGACATTCTAAGTCTCCTCCACAGCTGCACCTCTCAGTGGTATACTCTTTCATATTGATGACATTCTAAGTCTCCTCCATAGCTGCACCTCTCAGAGGTGTGCTCTTTCATATTGATGACATTCTAAGTCTCCTCCACAGCTGCACCTCTCAGTGGTATACTCTTTCATATTGATGACATTGTCAGTCTCCTCCACAGCTACACCTCTCAGAGGAGTGCTGTTTCATATTGATGACATTCTAAGTCTCCTCCATAGCTGCACCTCTCAGTGGTATACTCTTTCATATTGATGACATTGTAAGTCTCCTCCATAGCTGCACCTCTCAGTGGTGTGTTCTTTCATATTGATGACATTCTAAGTCTCCTCCATAGCTGCACCTCTCAGTGGTATACTCTTTCATATTGATGACATTGTAAGTCTCCTCCATAGCTGCACCTCTCAGAGGTGTGCTCTTTCATATTGATGACATTCTAAGTCTCCTCCATAGCTGCACCTCTCAGTGGTATACTCTTTCATATTGATGACATTGTCAGTCTCCTCCACAGCTACACCTCTCAGAGGTGTGCTCTTTCATATTGATGACATTGTAAGTCTCCTCCACAGCTGCACCTCTCAGTGCTGTGCTCTTTCATATTGATGACATTCTAAGTCTCCTCCACAGCTACACCTCTCAGTGCTGTGCTCTTTCATATTGATGACGTTCTTAGTCTCCTCCACAGCTGCACCTCTCAGTGGTGTGCTCTTTCATATTGATGACATTCTAAGTCTCCTCCACAGCTGCACCTCTCAGTGGTGTGCTCTTTCATATTGATGACATTGTAAGTCTAACCTGATTCTATTCTACTCTTTTCCTTTATGATACAATGTGTGATATAATTGAGTTTGGTAGTCCAGCATCCCAGGATACACTTCAGTCTCTTGTGCCAGCCTTCCACTAAGTACTGTGTTCGAGCCAATCCTGCTGCAATCATGTTGTATACAGACCAGAATGTTGGGGGAAGTACTGGTGGAAGTTTGGGTGCAGGACAGAATCTGATGGAGAACTTTCTCTTGTGGCCAAGCATGTAGTACTGCTTGAAGTAGTGTATCAGATTTGCAGCTTTTGGAGAACACATTCCTTACAAGCAGAGGGGATTTTGGATGCTGGTAGGATTGATAAGGTGATAATTTGTTTCACAAATTTCCTGCACCATACGCCAAATATTTTGGGACAAGAGAAAGAGGCATCCTGTCTAAACTGAAGATTAAAAATTAAGACTCAGACTCTTAATGGTGGCAAACTTAGAATCACAAACAAGATATTTCTGATTTGCAGGAAAAGAACATTCTGCAAACAATTTCCAAATAGTCTTCCACTTTAGATGATATGCCTTAAATGTTTTTGTTGTCATTAGAACCACAATGAATGAGAAGCTTTCATACCAACCCCCAATTTCTGTGCAGCCATGCACAGAATATAGCTGCCTCATATAGAGCATAGCATTCATAAGTGCCATCTACAATCCACATTTCAATGGAGGACAAATCCCTTATGTTCTCATAACTGGAAATAATAAGCATAACTGTATTACTCCTTTCATCACCAATTATCTATCTATATATACATATATACATATATATGAATTCACCATTCTGTAGCTCCACTCTTCTGGATTTATATTGGTCAATAGGTTATCTGCATTATTCATGTTTACCTTTGAATGTACTCATATGGTTGGTATGGGAGAGTAGCCTATGGGATGGAAGCTTTAGGGCAACATCATAATTTGCATCATTTAAACAATTGCTTAAAACTTCATAAGGATACTCTGTAGATTGTTTTGCACACTCACCAATATTTGTTCCTTCTCAGTCATACCATGTTCTAGCATATGAGTGTGCACTGTTATTTTAAAATCTTTGCTGACCTTATTTATGGGGCATATAGATGGTATATCTGGGCATTTATGCTTGATGCTTTTGCATATGTGTTGATTCTCCCTATGAGGTCTCCATAATGTGGTGATACACTACCATTTCAGGGCCACCACTACCACATTATGAAACAGTGATGCAACTAGCAGATGGACCTTCTGTGCCCAGTACTGATACATGGACTGGTCACTGGATGTCTGAAGATGGCTATGGAATACTTATCAGTGGGAGATGGATGCTAGACTCACATACAAGGTCTGGATCCTATAATTATGTAAGAATCTCAAAAAAGAGAGCTCGAGGACAAAAAAAGTCTTGTCACAAAGAAGTAATATAAAAAGATGACCCATTCATATATTGTGCTAGTTAAAGCTATACGTTTCTCCTTTGAGTCTTTCTGTCATTGCAGTCTGACACTATCTCTTTCATTGCTTTAGGAAAGGAAAAACAAGAAGTCAGCTATGCATGTAGTTCATATACATAACTACTGCTGGCAGTTCTTTCACAGTTAACCATACTACCAGTTAACTGCAAACCTTTTACAGCAAAAGACTCATTTCCCACAACTTAACATGGAGAGAAGGCATGTACACATAGTACCAGTAAGCAGTGCTCAAGATTAGGCTATGGTTATCTGAGGATCACAAGGAAATAGAATAATTTAATGACCTAGGTAGTATTCTACCTTACTGGGGCTGGGGCAGTTGGAAATAAAAGATTCAGCATTTGAAGAACAGGTTCCCTTCCTTTAAAAATAGGGAATCTAGGAGGAGAGAACTGGACATCCCAGGGACTGCTTCATTTCCTTATAGAGGAAGACAGTGGGGAAGGAAGAGCCTCTACAGAAAAGTTCCTTTCCCTGATGGAAGTGGCTGCTTGGAGGAAAGAATCCACCATCCTGAATCACCATCATATTGTGTAGGTTGAGTGAGGCGTCCCTCAGTACACAAAGACCAACCGACGGTGATCATGATCTGATTATCAACTAGTTCTTTTTAGGCTTTGTCTCCCACAGACAGCACCACTACCCAATGTTGAGCTGGTCAGTTGTAATGACTGGTGTAATAATAATAATATCACCGGTGGCATATGTATGCAGTTATTGGGCCATCTGTTAAGTGGAATCAGTGCTGATGATGTAGATTCACTTGTTGCTACTTATAATGTGATACTGGATGCTGTTTTCCAAGTATTTGTAGTCTAAGGTAAACCATGTACAACCAACATTTGTTTAACCATAATCTTCAACATCAACATCAAGGTTTAAGCTAGGGCACAAGCTCAATTAGCCCACCTGTCTGTCAGAGCCTGAATGTTTTTCACTATAATGCCCATCGACTTTGCATTTAAGATCCGTAGTGCTGTTGCTGTTCATGACAAAATCAGGGACTTTAATATGGTCACAACTCTAGTAGAAAACAAGTTGGCTAATAAATGATTAATCAAAAATTCTCAGTGGTCTCAGTTTTCCATGTACATTGGATGGTCTAAGCTTTACACCTTGAGGGAGGACTATATATAATTACAGGCTTTGTGTGCAAGAATGAGACCCTCCCCCGGGGGGGGGGGGGTTACAGACTGGAGAGAGCAGGTTTGATTTTATGAGTCTTTCATAATGTGATAACATATCAAGATTTTTTAGTTCTTTTATTAAACATACATTTTAATTTCTCTAATAATTAAAAGAAGATTTTGACCTCAGATACATTACTATGCAGTCATATTTGAGCATGAATTGAATAAAAAGTGGAAGTTTTCTGCATCATGATTTGATTAATCTGTTAACATACCCAATGATCTAAGAACCTCTTTTCTTTGAATCCACAGTATAATGGGGGAAGGTCAAGCTTTCAGCTGCAGGTCATGCTGGGTCTTTAAAAATAAATACTAATTTGATTAGATGAGTAATGACAGAGGAGAGAAAGAAAACATGCAGTTTCCAAAAATTATATAATTAGCCTTTTGTGTACTGGTAAATACATTGCTATCCTCTGTCCATTTAGAAATATAATTTATTGTTGTTTGGAGACTAGAAACATCCTCATCACTAGACACTATTTTGCCCAATTGGGATGCCATCTATATAAATGTTGTCGAATGTACTGTTATCAAAATTCAGATCACTGAAATACAAATTAAATTGAAATAGGGTCCCAAAATAGATCCTTGGAATTATCATTGTGCAGATGGCATATAATTCAAGTTCAACTGCCCAGTATCTCTAGATCAATAAATTGTTTACACACGCGCACACACACACACACACACACACACACACACACACACACACACACACACACACACACACACACACAATAATAATAATAATCATAATAATAGTAATAATAACAATAATAGTTATTTGTGCAAGAAGCATCTTTGCAACCCCACCATATTAGGAGGGTTGCTCTCTCACCCCCCCCCAATAATACTTGCCATCTCAAAGATTTCACAAGAGTGGGGAAAGGCATATTTCCAATCCAAATTGGACCACAGTCCCACATCAGTTCGACATCTTAACACACACACACGCACACACGCACACACACACACACACACACACACACACACACGCACACACGCACACACGCACACACACACACACACACACACACACACACACACACACACACACACACACACACAAACACACGCGCATCTAGCAAAGTCTACTACCTTTTCACAATGCCTGTATCCTAACAATACACACACTAAATAAAAATATACACACATATATATCCTTTACTGCCATTTAGTTAGTACTAACATTGCTGGCATCTCAAAAATAAAATGAACGCACTGTTGGTACTAACTGAATCGACAACTAACACCTCTCACTCCCACACAATCATCTAATACACACTAATCTATACAGAAAAGCTCAATTGTGCATAACTAACACATGCATACACATTCATACAAATATACCTACATTCTCTTAAATATCCACACATCATAGAAATATGTCAAAAAAACTTGCATTCGCGCAAAGCAAATGCATTCATACATGTATGGTTGTCTTTCAATTAACTAAAAATTTGGTCGACAAGTTTGTGTTGTGTGCAAAGAAGAGTAACTGCATAAATGAATGGGTGCTCCTTTGTGTGGACCATATATGAGTGGATTCAAGTCTTACATAGTATAGGTAACTAGAAGTGTGCAAGAAAAAGTATGAAACAGTGCTTTTTGTAAAAATGTGCAAGATCTTGTTATAGTGGTTAGTGTGCATGTGTAAACAATCGCAGGTTAGGGTTAAGGTAAGGATTAGGTAAGGAGATTGATGTAGTATTGTGCCTCTTTGATGCTTTGTATACTCTGTGTCTTTTTGTCTTTTGTAGTAGTACTACTAGGGAAACTCCTCTGCCAACCCTTACTCCCTTTTGTGTTGCATTTATTGATTTGGATACATTTATCACTGTTTTTCAACCTACACCTGTTAATGAAACACCATATGTTTGATACTGTACTCCTCTTAGGTTGTTTTAACAGAATTTTGATATTTCATAACCTCTTCTGATACTGCAAAAGCTGTTTTGAGTTTGTCAAAGTTCTCCCTGAGTTTGTCAAAATGTTTCTAAGTTTTGGAAAGTTTTTATGTGTTTATAGAAGTCTGAGAACCTATTTCCAGGATTCCTGATACTGCAGGAGTTCTGCCTTTTGTTGTAAAACATTTGTTACTGCACTTGAGCTCAAAACCAGTTCATTTTACCTTAAGAGGGTTTTATTCTGTACTTTGGTTAGAGAAGAGGCCTAATTCAACCCATCCAGGTTGGGGACTGCTGGTGGAAGGCTTATTGTATGTTTTTCTGATTGGCCTGAGGGTTTAACTGTGTAAAAGTATTTTATGTTGCTGCTGTAAAAGCCCTACATTTTTTGTAAGACAGTACTCATGTATTCAGAGATTCCCTGTGCCTGGCTTGAACACCTGTGACTACAAGACCTTGGTTTGAATTTAAAACCATCTATGGCCCTAACAAGCTGATATATTTTTTTGTACTTGCTCTAATTATCTCAGTATTATTTAACAATTTGGTGATGCACTTATCGATTTGGTTGAATTTATCACTATTTTGCAGCCTGCAGTTGTTAAAGAAATGCCATCTGTTTGTTATTGCACTCCTCTTAGGTTGTTTTAACAGAATGTTGATATTTCCTAATCTCCTTTGATACTACAAAAGCTGCTCTGAGTTAGCCAAAGTTCTCCTGAGTTTGCTAAAATATTTCTATGTTTTTCAACATTTTTCTGTGTTTGTAGAAGTTTGTGAACTTATTTTTTATTTTATTTATTTTTTATTTATTTGCAATTTGAATACCGGGGAAGTCCACTGGGCCACATTGATCCATTTTCAGTGGAGGCCCGGGGAGAAAAGCTCCAAGATGCATTATACAATTTAGATACAAATTATATTTAATATTGAAGATCTTATGTAGAATAGTTATTCATAAATCTTATGTAGAATAGTTATTCATAAATGCATTCAATATCATGCATAGTTAACAAATTCATTAAGCTTGAAGGTAGGGATCATACAGTTTCATTTGAGGAAAATAGATATGGGTTAGGTGTGGAAACAGTTTACATACAAACCTTTTAAGAAAATGTAAATACGCTTTACATACACACATCAACAGTAGAATGCTATTTACAATATTTACAAGGTTGGGCTGTGTGAGGGTAGCTGTAGGAGGTGAGAGCTTAGAGAGAAGCTATAGAAATTGTTGAGAGCTTAGATAGGCTCATAGGAAGATAACTATGAGAGTTGTAGAGCTTGTAGAGCTCCTTATTTTGAAGGATTCCTGATACTGCAGGAGTTCTGCCTTTTGTTATAAAGCATTTGTTACTGCACGCGAGCTCAAAACCAGTTCATTTTACCTTAAGAAGGTTTTATTCTGCACTCTGGTTAGAGCAGAGGACTGATTCAGCCCATCTGAGTTGGGAACTGCTGGTGGGAGGGTTATTGTATGTTTATCTCATTTGCTTGAGTACTTAACTGTGCAAAAGTCTTTCATCCTGCTGGTATAAAAGCCTTGTGCATGCACAGTTACTGTTGCCTTTTATATAAACAAACCTTTCCAATTTAAAATCCTCTATATGAAGCTGTCTCCATAGTCCCCTCCTATTCATAGTTTCTCGAAGATCTGCCAGTTCGTGCATAGAACAGCACTACTGTGGATCATTTAATAGTATGCTACTAAACACTCTCACTTAGACCTTTAAGTGACTCTTCTCTACTCCTTCCCGTCTACTAAGGATGTTCAATAATGGATATGTGCTTCCCTGTCATCTCTTTTTCTAGCCTGGTGGGTATACACATCCTCAGGCAGACTAGTAATTGCCTCATGTTCACTGACAACTATTTAATTTTAGAAAAGACAATCACAGTGTGTGAGAAATCTAGATACACAATGTCATTGGAAGCAAACCTGTCACATACACACATAAAAAATGCAAACCTGGTTGTCAGTGTTACATCCAAAACACTCACTACCAACACTAAAGAACAAACACAAAGACCCACATATGTGGAGGTACTCACATGTAATCTAATCAAACCTCCAAGACCCCCCAAAACTATCTCTCACTGCCTCTGCACACACTCATAAAAGACAGCATCTCAAACAACACATAATTCTGAAAATCATTGTAACCCAGCCTACAAGCCCATAAGGCAACACACCACACAACTGAGACTTCTAGGTATTGGGAATTCCATTGTAAAACATACTGATGTCCCCCTACTTGGCTAAATAAGGGAAGATCACAATGAGCTGTCTGTCTGGAGCAAGGATCAGCCAGATCATGCATGCATTTAGGTCTTTAAACCACAAGTACCAGTATGACATGGTCATAGTCCATGTAGGAGTAAATGACCTAAGACATACATCATTAGACTATATGAAGAGAGACAATATGGAGCTCTCTGAATATGTGTCTCAGGTGGGTATAAATCAAGCATTGAGTAGCATCCTACCTTCACCAATGATGATACCACAGTACCAGCAAAACTGATTGACTTCAACAATTGGCTTAGTTTCTACTGTCACAACAAGGGGCTCCAATATCTATCAACCTGGGGAGACATGACTGGCAAACCACAATCCTTTGCCAGAGATAGTTTGCACTTGTCACCACTTGGCTTCTGGATACTGGCAAAAACTTTATCTATCCCCATAGTGCTTTTTTGAGACTGTGCCAAGTTGTTAAACCCTCTAACATAACAAAAATCACTCACAACTACCTAAAGAGTTTAAATAAAAAACTGCACTCCCTGGAAGCACTTCTCACTCTGGAGAATGCTGACATATGTGCAGTCATGGAACATGGTTCAAAACCATGGAAAGCACTCCAGCTGTCAAAGGCTACAATGCCTTTCATACATTTGAATCCCACTCAGCTCAGGATAAAACAAAGAGAGGAAGTGTCTCAGTGTTTACAAAGAACAAGTATACTTATGAGTGACTTCAGTTACCCCTCCATAAACTGGAAGGCTTATACTACCCATAATTCACTTGCACAGAGGTTTCTGGACTTCATCAATGCAAACATGCTGAAGCAACTAGTTAATTTCCCAACTGGAGGTATAAATATCCTAGACCTAGTACTCACAAACATGAGGGAATGCTTGTCCCTCCCATACATTATCTCCTCCCTGGTAAGATCTGACCACAAAATGATCTCCTTTAGTATTAAATCTAACCTATAACTCCCATCAAACTCCAAACCTGTTTAGCATTTTGCTAAGGTCAGTTACTCAAACTAAGTGACAGCTTATTAAACTTCCAAGTCCCTCTGAACTTGGATGACAATGAGGTCTGCTCTGAGCTGTACACAAAAGCACTGTGCAACCACATTCATAGCTGCATAGAGGAGGCAGTACCTGTTCAAGTCAAACCTATGATTACTGGCTAAAAGAAACCACCCTAGTTGACCCTTAGCATAAAATGGCTATTCAACAAAAGGAAACAAATCCTCTCCAAAGACAAGAAGGAACAGACAAAACAGTGCAAAAAACACTCATCAGTCTAAACAAACAAGAGCTAGTCAAATCTATCAAAGCAAACTATTAGGTAAAGATAGCATCCCAGGTGCAAGATGATTTTTTAATTATGTTTGTAACCTCAGAGGCAATGCTAAGCAACGTGCTGAGTTAATCATGAACAGCAACACATACACCCTGTCTGAAACTATAGCAAACTTACTGGCCAATAAGTTCAGTTCAAACTCCTCCTCCCCATCACCTCCAACCACACCAAAAGAAATACCCATAAACATCCCCCTACCAGTCATTTTGAAGGAACAGGTCCTTACTATGCTTGATAAAGCTAAAAAGACACAGCCTCCATGGGTCCTGACAACATTCCAGGATGCTTTGTAAATAGCTTAAAACAGAATCTATCAGGGCCACTAAAAACCTTCTTTAACCACAGCCTCCAGAGAGGCTTTGTCCCAAAGGAATAGAGAACTGCAACAGTTGACCCTCTGCACAAGGAGGTCCAATCAATTGACCCAGAGAACTGCAAACCCATAAGCTTGACCAGTCTTATCTGCAAGGCCATGGAGAGAATTATCATGGACCTGACAAATAATGACATAGGAAATCTCCAAACACTGGACCACACCCAATTTGGCTTTATCAAAGGGAGGTCTTGCCTGCTCAATCTGACGGACTTCTTTGAGAAAGTCACCAGTACCATAGATGAGGGTTAAATGATACACACTGCTTAGCTAGACCTTTCCAAAGTTTTTGATACATTCCCTCACTCAGGGATCATAGACAAACTTACTGAGTTAAGCATAACCCTCTGAATCACCAGATGAATAGCAAACTGGCTCATTGACAGGAAACATGTTTTCCGGATAGGTGAATATACTTCCTATGAGAAAACTGTTATTAGCAGTGTCCAACAGGGATCAGTGTTGGGACCCCTCCTGTTTGGTATATACTTCTTTGAAATGAAGGTTAGTGTTGAGGGCCTCTGGCTCACCAAGTTCACTGAAGACTGTAGGCTGGGCACAATCAGTGAATCCCCAAATGATGTTGAAATCCTATAAACAGGCCTAAAAATGAATGGTGCCAAAACCATGGTCTAAGTTTAAATGCTAAAATATCTGTAGTCATGCCATTTGGTAAATCAAATATCCCCACAAATTGTAATATTGATAGCACACACCGAAAAGCAGACACAGTGGTGAGGGGCCTAGGAACACAGATAGATATTAACCTAAACTTTGACCACCAGATAACTACTGTAGTGAGGAAATCCTTCTGTGTGGTTCAGCTTATAAGTAAAGGTATGGCATCAAGTTCAAAGAAATTGTAGTGCCACTGTACTTGGCCTTCATCAGGCCCATAATTGAGTGCAAAGCTCCCTTCTGCATGTACCTAACCAGGCACTTACACCAATTGGAGTGGCCCCAGAGGTTTCTCACTAAAAAAATACAAAGCGTAAGAAACATGTCTTATGCAGACTGACTAAAGGCCTTATTATCAATTTACTTTATCTCATATTGTTAATTGAGTGATAACTTATGCCTGACCTACAAGGCATTATCTGATCCAGCCCTGATGAATATGTTACATATTTGCAAGAAAAATTATACAAGGGTTGCACATTCCATAAACCTGAACCTTATTTATGACTCTAACAGAACTTGCCATAGAGTGAGGGCTCTTCTGATGATTATCTTGAATTTTTAGAATTAATATGGCAGATCAGGTTGAATGCTTGCACTCACCCTTGACTAAATGATAGACTTTCAGTATGTCTGTTGTTGAAATTGAAAGCTGCTTTTTATGTTTAGAGTCTTTTATAAACATTTTTATAGTATCTAAGTAGATAATGCTATTTTTGGAATTTTGCGATTATGTTTTGGATGTACATTTATGTTTTTTATTTGACTGTCATTGTATTCATGGGGTATGATTTTAGTCTAATGGTTCTTTGGAAATTAATTAGGTGGGGGCGTGTGTGGTTAGTGACTAACCAATTAGAAGGCAGGAGTGTGTGTATTTAACACAATGGTTTTACCATTTTTATTTGTTCTGAAGAAGTCTTACATTTTGAGATGAAAGCGCTCAACAAAACTCTATTTTTTGGTACCTGTGGTGTTCTTTGCTGCCTCCTGCTTCACTTGTTACTGGTTCATTTTTTTTTTTTTTTTTTTTTACTAGAACTTGCTATAGAGATAGATACATATCCCAAAGGCTACCTCATGTATGGAATAAACTTCACATCTTCGTAAAACAAACCCCATTCCTTAATCTCTTCAAAAAGAATTTGGATAAATGGATGGGGAACCTTAAATTCACTCCCAAGGTTCTGCCCTTGTCATTTATGGACAGTGGCAGTCAGTAAAATTACTCAGGCCTCCAACACCCAAAGACCCACCACCCTGATACTACCTCATCCCATATATGGGAAAATAAGCTATGATACTGTCATATCCTGAGTATTATTGCCTAGGCTTGTAAAGGCTATTGTGCCATTTGCCTAGTAATCACCTATGAACCTATGTGTGCTAACCCCAACTCTACACATTGCATTACTAAAATCCCTTTCCCTAACAGTACAGTACTTCTATTTGGATGACACTTGATCTGTTTCTTGTCCCTGGGATTTACTGATAGTGAGAGACAGAAGTGTTTAATGTTTATGATTCACAATTTCTTTTGGTCATACATTTGTGATCTTATTTTTCTCTTTGTGCAGTTCTCTTTTGTGTTGTCATTGATCAGTCATAATATAATCACACAGGCACACATGCACACATGCATAAACATGTACTGTATCAGCTTGAAATCTTTGAGCTAAAGCTGCAATTACATTAGTGTAAAATTCTAAATTGCATGTGGTAGTTAAATCTATTATTGCTAGAATAATGCTACGAAATGTTTACTACAATATTGTGTATCAAGTTGGTTCACTGTAGTTAGTGTCTCATCTGTGAACATGGCAATATGAAGTCAGTATACTGTGTGAAGGAACACTGTCATGAGATTAGTTCACTGTGTGAGAGAATATGGTGCCATGTGATGCAGTGCAGTGAGCTTAGTGCAGTACATAAGAGAATACAATGCACTGAAATTATGGCACTGTGTTATGAATGCAGTGCACAAAGGCTGACTATGTGAAGTTAGTACACTGCAGTAATTAAGCACTGTGCAGTAAGATTAGTGCATGCTGCATGCAGTGTGGATGAGAAAGCTGTATACTGAAGTTAGTGCCTCATCTGTGAACATGGTAATATGAAGTTAGTCAAGTGCACTGTGGAGGAACACTGTCATTAGGTTAGCGCACTATTCAAAAGATCATTGTATCACAGGATTAGTTCTTTTTGACACAGAAAGGTGTACCATGAGTTGATGCACTCTACTGAGGTAAGTGCACTGCACCAGAGAATGTGATACAGTGAGACTAGTGCATAGTGTGAAGGGATGCATTGCAGAGAGGTTAGTGCACTGTGTCTGAAAATGCAATACATGGAAGTTATGGTATTGTGCAAGGGAATGCAGTGCATGTGGAAGACTGTATCAGTGTACTGTGCTGAATGAGGGATTACTGTGCAGTAAGATAAGTGCACTGGGTGCTAGAAAGCTGTGCCTTGACACACATGCAGATTGTATGAGAGTGCCATGCTGTGAAGGTAGTGTCTTATGAATGAACATGGCAATATGATGTTAGTGCATTGTGTGAAGGAGCACTGTGCCATAAAACTAATTCACAATGAGAGGGAAAGCTGTACCTTGAGTTGATGCACTGAAGGAACTGTGGTCTGAGGTTAGTGCACTGTATAAGTGAATGTGGTATTATTACACTAGTGCATTGTATGAAAGAATGCATTGTAATGAGTTTAGTGCATGAAATGAGAGAATGTAGTGCTGTAGGGATAGTGCATTGTGTGAGTTAATGCAGTGATGTGAGGTTAGTGCACTGTCTGAGGAAATGTGGTACCACAAGGTTAATGCACTGTGTGAGGAATGTGGCTCAATAAGGTGAGCACACTGTGTTAGGTCTGCTACCAGGGAAATACTGACAGTCCAGCAATCTGGGATTTTGTAAATAATTATATGTCACTAGAAAATATTAATATGATTTATATAGAAATGTGACACTGCCAGTTCAACTATCTGAAATTTTGTAAATGATTATACGTAATTTGTGAAAAGTAATATGATTCATATGGTTGTCCTACAAATGTAAGAGAACTGTATGTTATGTACTGAGCTTCAAGAATGTAACCACAGTGTACCCTGCTAGAAAATAACAGAAATGTATATAAACTATATACCTGTGCAAATGTATGTTTTAGTAGTAGTTTTAATAGTAGAAGCTGGAACATACAGAGTTAACTTGCAAAACTTCAAGCAAATAAGTTGAAATTGTTTTACTCTCAGTTTCAGCTCAGCACAGACACAATGTCTAAAGCTAGAGGTTTTCCTATTGGCTTGAAACAAAAATACTTACTAGGTTTCAAATGTAAAAGTGTTTAATTGTTTTACAACTTCCCATTCTGAGAAAACATCTGAGATATATGTATTTTTCACACAGAAATGTTAAGTTTTGGTAAGTTTCTGTTAGCCTGGGAACTGAAGGCAGGTGACAAAGAGTGATGTCATCCAGGCTAACCCAGCAGTAATATGTGATACTAATTTAAGAACTCTGTCAGAGAGGGAGAGAGGGCACTTTGTATCTTGTCTTGGACCTAGAAACATGCACTCATCATCAGCACTCATCTGCATTTGCCTTACTCTGTAAGTAAGTCTAGGGTACAATCATTTATTTTAGATATAGATAGGAATATAATAAAGATTAGTTTAGATGTTTTCTGTATTTATGTGAGACTGCCCTGCAATGTTATTTTAAAATATTTCCTGTGATTCTGAACTCTGTAGTTACTGTGTTGTTTGAGTATTATCTTGTTCTTTTATTATTAATTATTAAATATATTTAAACCTTTCAACTGGGTCTGGTTTCTTTAGAGATGTTTAAGCTCTTAAAGTACTTGCATATGTATTTGGTAACAATGTACAGGCCACCCCTAAATAACCTTGAAAGACTTGGTCACACTTACCATTTGGATAATAGTAACATTACACAGTAAGATTGGGCACCCTTTGGTAAGGGCCTTAAAAGTAGCTGATTAGTAGTGGCTGGTGGCAGCTGGTACTACCTTATAGTCTGGGCAGAAGGGGGCATAGCTAGTAAACCTGTGCCAGCCTTCCCCAGGAGTGTTTGTGTGTTTGTGTATAAATCAAATCTCAAAGTGTGTGTGTGTGTGTGTGTGTGTGTGTGTGTGTGTGTGTGTGTGTGTGTGTGAGAGAGAGAGAGAGAGAGAGCTACTTCAGCAGGGACATGAAGCACTGGGTGGACAGAGAGGGTGCTGGAGGTTTAGGCTTGACCATTCGGCTGAGATCTTAAACCTATAGCTGTGGCAGGTTGGAGTCTTATTGGGGATTTGGAGAAAGAGGAAGAAACCAGTCACAGACTGACTGCGATCTCTGTCTGCTCTTAAGGGAAACTGCACTTTACTGTGTGTGTACTTGTCATCCTCCCATTGTGAATATCCCTCGCTGTGGTGAGGATTGAGGCTCCTTGATTACTGGGCCAGTGCAGGGGCATCACATTAGGGAATGCAGTGCCATGAGGTTAGAGCACTGTGTGAAGGGAATGCAGTGCCATGAGGTTAGAGCATTTTGTGAGAGAATATTCACAGTGAGAGCAGTGTACTTCATGAGTGAATGCATGCAATGAGGTTAATGTGAGAGAATGTGGTGCCACAAGATTAATGCCCTGTGTAAGGGAATGAGATGCTGTGAGATTAAGGCACTGCGAGAGGGAATGAGGTGCTGTGAAATCAAGGCACTGTCAGGGTGAATGTGTTGCCTTGAGATTAATGCACTGTGTAAGGGAATGTGGTACTGTGAGATTAAGGCACTGTGAAAGGGAATTTATTGCCATGAGATTAATTTACTGTGAGAGGCAATGAGGTGCTGTTAAGATTAAGGCACTGTGAGAGGGAATGTGTTGCCATGAGATTAATGCACTGTGTAATGGAATCATATGCTGTGAAACAGAATGTGTTGCCACAAGGTTAATACACTATGTAATGGAATTTGATGCTGTGTGATTAAGGAACTATGAGAGGGAATGAGGTGCTGTGAAATGAAGGCACTGTCGGGGGGAATGTGTTGCCTTGAGATTAATGCACTGTGTAAGAGAATGTAGTACTGTGAGATTAAGGCACTTTGAAAGGGAATTGATTGCCATGGGATTAATGTGCTGTGGGAGGGAAAGAGGTGCTGTTAAGATTAAGGTACTGTGAGAGAGAATAAGTTGCCTTGAGATTAATGCCCTGTGTAAGGGAATGAGATGCCATGAGATTAAGGCACTATGAGAGGGAATGTGTTGCTATGAGATTAATGCACTGTGTAAGGGAATGATGTGCTGTGAGATAAATGCGCTGTGAGAGGGGATATATTGCCATGAGATATAAACACTATGTAAGGAAATGTGGTGCATTGAGGTTAGTGTCTTGTACAATTGAATGGTGGACAGTGAGGTAAATTAACTAAATGAAAGAATGCAATGAGAAAACATTATTATACTTTCTGATAGAATATAGTGCCTTAAGGTTAATGTTCTCTGTGAGGGAATACCATGCCATGGGGTAATCCGGTGTGTGTGTGTGGGGGTTGAGGGACTGTGAGATTTGTTCACTGAGTTCACTGTGTGAAGAAATGTGGTGCAGTAGGGATAGTGCACTCTGTGTGGAAATGTGTTGCAGGGAGGTCAGTTCACTCTGCGAGGAAATGTCATGCAGTAAAGTTGTTATTGTCCTATGTGAGTAAACATGCCAATATCAGGTTAGTACATTGTGCAAAGAAATATTGTCATTAGCTTAGCACACTGAGTGAAGAAATATTGTACCAAAAAAATGCACTTTATTCATCTGCATTTACTGCATTTGTGTTTCTTCCTACTTTATTGCATTTATTTTTCTGCATTTATTACTGCTTGTTAGTAGCCTGATTAAATTGGAATTGTTATTCTAAGCCTTTGGTTGAAGCACTTGGGCTTCAGACCAGTTGTTTTACATTAAGAAGGTTTGTGGTCTGCACTGTTGTGGTAGGACAGGTAGCTTACATCCTTCTAAGTTGGGACTTGTTGATTGAAGGCTTAGTGTCTGTTATTCTAAAGGTGTATTAGTTCTGGTTTAAGCACTTGGGCTTCGGGCCAGTTATTTTACATTAAGAAGGTGTGGTCTGCACTCTTGTGTGAGGAGATGGTAGATTCTGCCCTTCTGAGCTGGGAGTTTCTGGTTAAAGGCTTATTGTGCCTGCGTATTTGAACTGTTTCTTTCTGAAATTGGTACGCCTTGTTTGCTGTAGCATAGACTAAATTCAGACCTGCTGAATCTAGCTTTGTTTGTATAACTTGAGCACTAATCCAGACTATCTTTTTTTTGGAGAATGTTCCCCTGCACCCTAGTGGCAGGAGGGTGCAGTTAGAACCTGTCTGATCAAAGACTGCTGGAATGGGGCTCAGTTTTTAGCTTTTTATTGGTTAATTGGTTAATTTGTTTAAATCAGTTTGCTCATTTGCTACCGTTATATTAAAAAAAAAAATACACTTTATACATCACGAGCTAGGGTTAAACTATTCCTGGTGCTGTAAAGTTTTCACTTCAGATTTTCCCTTAGAACTAGCCAGTTTTTTAGTTTTAGCACTCAAATTTGTTTCTTTGAGCTAAGCACTTGTTCAGAACTCATTTTAAGCACTATATAAGCTACAAATTACTACAGCACTCAACTTTCCTCACTTGTCTAGAGGAAAACAGTTTTTAATACTTAATAAATAAGCACATATCCAGTCATGTCTAATGGTCAGCTCCTGGTGTTTTCTCCTGTCTACCTGATGAATCTGGGCATCCTGGGGCAATGCAGCAATTGCCTCATTTACACAGACAACCTTCTACTCCTACCACCCAACACTACAACCTGTGAGAGATGCACTTATATAGCCAAATTGGAAGCAAAGCTGTCATCACCCAAGACTGAACCAGACAGTCAAGAGGAGAAGGTAAACACTTGCACACCACACTCGTCACATAGTCCCTCAAAACCTACACCATCAAAACACACACATAGCAACACAAAACACACACCTACATTTATGTAGGCTCTCAATAAAAATCTTCTCAAGCAACAGAGACCTCCAAAGCAGAAATGAAAGCAACCTACACCCCCCCAACACAACCCAAATGAGACATAGCCCACAAACTCAGTGTGCCACTCAACCACAGCCCATAAGGCATAACAACGTACCCAACACTCTAGTCATAGATGACTCTATAGTCAGGCACACTGATGTTCCCCTCACCAGGCTAACAAGGAGAAAGTTACTGTCATCTGCCTGTTGGGTGCCAGGATCCGCCACATAATGCATTCACTCAGGTCACTCCACAACAAGTACAAATATGACTATGTCATTGTCCATGTTGGTGTGAATGACCTGAGATGTACCTCCCTGGACTACATGAAAAGAGACATGGAGGATCTCTCTGATCTTGTAGCCCAGGCAGGTATGACCCTAGCTCTGAGTAGCATCCTACCATCACCCAGAATGATATCACAGTACAAGGACAAAATGACTGATTTCAACAATTGGCTAATCTTCTGGTGTCATTCTAAGGGGATTCAGTGTCTGTCTGCCTGGGGTGACATGATCGACAGAGCACAATGCTTTGCCAGAGATGGCCTGCACCTGTCGCCTGTGGGATTCCGGATACTGGCTAAGGCTCTTACCACCCCTATAGTGCCTATTTTAGGCAAGGTTTGAATGACAAATTCACCACTGTAACAGATAAAAGCAAGCAAAATCTGAGCGTAATGCTACTCAATGCTAGAAGTCTAAACCTCAAAATGCATTCACTCGAGGAACTCCTTAAAATGGAGAACATTGACATCTGTGCAGTGACAGAGACCTGGTTCAAGGCTCCATAGAGCACCCCTGCATTACCAGGCTATAATTCATACCACACCTTTCGGCCACCTAACTTGGACAGAAACACTTAAGGCGGAGGCGTGTCCATATTCATTAAGGATATCCACACCTCCAGGCTAGTTGCTCAGCATAATGCATCCAAGATTATCCAAGTGCAACTAATTCTGGGCAAGACCACAATCCAAATTATAACTTGCTACAGATCCCCCACCATGCCCCAGGATTTACACCCCTCATCACTTGATGCACTGGAAAATATTAGGGTATAACCCAACACCCTAATAATGGGTGATTTCAACTACAAAGAACGTAGTTTTAATGAAGCTTTCGGGCACACATCCCTTCATCAGCATATACAATCACATTTAAATGTTCTTTATATAGAGGGTCATTAAGTATTTACAGAAAGAACTGGCTAAATTACTACCTAAATGCAATAGTATTATAAGAGATACAAGTGATTTCTTAGATAAACTTAATGCATGGTATGGTGTGGCAAAAAAAGAATATATAATGGTGACATTAGATGTCGAATCACTATTTACAGTCATTCCAATAGATTATGGTGTTGAAGCAATAAGGAGATTATTATTAATGGATTCCACCAAGCAACCATGTGAAGTTGAGAAATTATGTTCACTTTTAGATCTAGTGTTGACTACAAATTTATTTATATTTGATGGTACACCTTATAAACAACAAACAGGAGTAGCAATGGGAACCTCGGTGGCGAACACATTTGCAAATCTTGTGTTATACTACTGGGAGAAAAAATACATATTAAGTAATAATAATACACTTAATACATATGTTAAAAGCTATGTTAGGTTTGTGGATGACTGTTTTTTTGTATGGGAAGAAACTGAGGAGAATCTGCTATTATATTTATCTTATTTAAATAGTACGACTAATTTTTTGAAGTTCAAAATGGATTATTCTAAAAAAAGTATAGTGTTTTTAGATGTAAGACTATATAAAAGTAATGAAAAGTTGGAAACAAGGATTCATAAGAAAGAAGTTCACACAGTGAGGTACTTGAAAAAAGCAAGTATGCACCCCCCACATATTTTTAATGGAATTATCAAGTCACAGATGATCAGGGTAAGTAAGTTAACAACAGATAATAAAGAATATGAGGTTGAAATAGCTAAAATGAAAGATGAATTTATAAATGATGGTTATAATGTGACTACAGTTAATAATATCATGGAAGAAGTAAATATAGGTAGACAGAATATGTTTAAACCAATATTTAATACATTTTTAACTGAAATTGATCATTTAAATATGGTAAGAAGAATAGGGCAAGAACAACAAAAAAATAGATATATTATGACATATAGTGGGTATACACATCAAATTATCAATATTATTGAAAAAAACTGGCCAATATTGATGGCAATGCCAGAAATAGAAGTACTGGTAGGCCCTAAACCTAGATTTGCATACAGGAACCACCAATCTATAAAAAATATATTGTGTTATAAAGATTTTAAGGTAACACATAGGCGAGAACAAGATAGAATGGGTACTTATAAATGTCAAAATTGCACTTGCTGTAAAGATATTTTAGAATCAGATTGTGTGTTTAAACATCCAACCACAAATAAGGAATATAGACTATATGCAGCAGCAACCTGTAATACAAATAGATTAGTGTATCTTGCTACTTGCACACACTGTTATGCATTTTACATAGGGAAAACCACTAGGCGGTTAAAGGACCGTATTATAGAACATAGGTCAGAAATTAATAGAAAAATACAAACAAATGCCCTATATAAGCATATTATGGAATTTGAGAACCATACTTTTAAATTTAGAGCAGTGGAAGTAGTTGAACAATGTTTAAGAGGGGGTGACATAAATAATGCCATAGAGTTGAAAGAACTAGGTTGGATAATCAGACTTCAGGCAGATTTAAGTCCTGGTCTTAATAGTGCAGTAAGCATAAAACCTGTCTTAGTTAAAAAACAATCAGAAATAAAATAATATATTTATTTAATGTATGCATAACTTACTAGTTCATTAGATATATAGTAAACTATGTATTTTTAGAGTTTTATGTATAGAAATATAAATTAGCTTGCTTATTTTATTCAAGTAAGGATGTAATTGTTTTTAGGTGTTATTATAGGCTGGTTCTGATCATGTGTTTTTTAATGACCCTCTATATAAAGAACATTTAAATGTGATTGTATATGCTGATGAAGGGATGTGTGCCCGAAAGCTTCATTAAAACTACGTTCTTTGTGATTATTTCGGTTGTTTTATTTGAATATTGGCAGTGAACTGTTTCCTGATTTCAACTACCCCACCATTAACTGGGAAAACTACTCATGTACAAAACTCTTTTGCTCAATGTTTTCTGGAATTCATAAATTCTAATGCCTTGGATCAACTTATTCACACCCCCACCAGGGGCAGCAATATCCTAGACCTGCTCATTACCAACATGGGTGGCTGGTGTTCCACACCAGAGATCAGTTCCTCGTTGGTCAGAACTGACCACAAGCTAATAATCCTAGACATCCATATCCCATCCCCATTAGGGAAACCACTGTAAAAAATTTCTCCAAAGCCAACTTCACGCTTCTTAAGACAGAAGTAGCAAACTTCACGACACCCATGCAGATGGACAATAGTGGTACAACTGCTGAATCCTACACAAATGCACTTTATAAGCACTTACACAAGTGCATGGATTGTGCTATCCCTAACAGAACCAAGATGCTATCCTCCAAAAAAAGGAAGCCAATCTGGTGGTACTCAACCATAAACAAACTCTACAACAGAAGAAAGAAACTGTTGCAAAAAAGAGTAAAATCCCATGATTGGAGGAACTCCCTGGTCAGCCTCAGTAAGAAGCTGAGATCTCTCATAAAATCCTCCAAAGTTAGTTACAAAAACAAAATTGTACCATGATTAATGCTCTGTGGGGCTCAGTGCTTTTAGCATGGGTGCCACCTTATAGCCATATGATGAGAAATGGACCTGATGGCTGAACATCTTGTAAACGATTACTTACATTTCAATACTGCTTTGTTTTTCTCCTGATATGGAGGCCTGGGCATTCTCCACCTTATTTCTGTTTCATTTGATCAGTTTCTTAGCCTGTTTTAGATCCCAAGTCTTTTTCTCCTTTTATTCTTATCCATTCTGTCAGAAAAAAAACATCTTTCACATTTTAGCATATTTAGCCAGTGTCTGCTTCAGTTAAAATAGACTTTACATTTTTATCTTCATCTGAGAGTCTGATAAAGGATATGAGCCAGAATGCTGCCTGCTGCTGTTTTATATCAGACTAAAATAATATCTGAATAAACTTTTGTGCACTGTATTTGAAGAAGGATCTACATGAATATTTTTACCAACTCAGTTATCAAATTTAAAAATATGCCAGATGTGTGAACCATGACAGACTAAATCACTGGACAGTAATGTTCAATAAATTTAACTTGCATCAGGTGCCTAACACCTATCTCCTAGTAGATCATAGATTAATGAGCGCTTGCATGTTTAGTGTCATTGGGATTAAATGTCTTAACAGGATTTAAGCCTGCAAAAGTAATAGTACTTAACCATTTCCAACCTCTGAAACATGACAGTTAAAAGGGCAATTAGATCTTGTCAGAAGGCTCACATTGATTTTTTTTCCTATGGATTTTGCTTCACTTTTCATATAATATATGAAGTCATTTTATCTTTCACTTATTAATATGCCACACTGAGGATGTGATATCTGAGTACAGAGCTAATTAGCCATGTGTTTCCCATCATACAAGTTATTTTTTTCCGTAGCAGCTGAAGTCTTCAGAAAATTCTGAAACAAAAGACTTGCTGAATGGGTAATCAACATCAGATTTCATGGACTGCACTGGTTTCCATAGTGGAATTGCCTGCTGTTTATGTTGCTTTCCCTTTTATTGATACAATAACAAGATATGGGTAGGCGCCTCAAAGAAAATGTTGGAAGAGATTTTTGTGTGTGACTAAATGCAAGTCCTAGATGTACTGACCGCATGGCACATTGCTTTTAGTAAATTCTCATACAACAGTCTTTCTTTTCATTTTCAAATACCAGTGGAGAAACTCAGCTTACAGCTTCTGCTGACCTTGTAAAGTGCCAGGAGTAAACCTGTTATTAAGCCTGTGCTATGAGTTCATCTGTTGTCTGTTATGCTAAACCTGGGGCATGAGAATTCCTGTTGCCTTAGCCAAGGCAATAAGTTAATGTGTTCATGTGTGCAGAGCACCTCACTGGCCCTCTTCAAGAGAAATCTTGATGAGTGGATGGGAAATAGAAAATTCACCCAAGGGATCACTCCAGTGGCTCTACTCGACAGAGGCACTGGAAACTAAGGTCTGGTGGCATGATGCCAGGGTAATCCTATGGGCTAGGCTTGTAAAGGCCCCATGGCCATTAGCCTAGTACACACCTATGAACCTATGTTATACTAATCCTTGGCTGTGAATGCACATTACAGTGAGCATGCAGCATTAGTATATCTATTAACCTTAATCTGCACTAAAGGTGTCCCACTTATGCTGAACTTCAGTCAGGAGTGCATATGTCATGCCAGTCTTGTTTCACATGTTTTTGTTATATCAGTCTGGATTATGACTGCTCATGTTCCTCCAGATCTAGGCCATGTCTGCACCTGTTATAATGAACCTGAGCCATGAGTACTCCTGTTATACAGAGCCAAGGTTATACATTCATGTGATATATCAGACCTGAGCTATGAGTGCACATTATAGCAAACATGGAGCATTAGTGCAGCTGCTACACTTAAATCTGCACTAAATGTGTTTCACTTATTCTGAACCTGCCACATGAGTGACCATATCATAATGAGCCTGTTTCATGAGTGCTTATGTTACACCACACTTTGGCTGCAACTGCTTCCGTTATAGTGAACCTGGGCCCCAACTGCTTCTGTTATACCAAACGTGTACCAGAAGTGCTTTAATTATAGAGAGCTTGTGTGGTAAGTCAGTGTTATACCAAACTTAGGCAGTATGGTAATAAAGTTGTTTGTGAATGCTGTATTAGAAAAGGATTCTGAAAATAGACTAAATGTAAGGCCTGCATAAGTTAACAAACACTATGATAATGATGCATGTTGTAAACATGAATGGCAAATCCATTAACTGCAGTAGTCATGAAATTACTTTATTTTCATATAAGGCAAATTATATTAGTCACATCAACTAGTTTTGACTGTTTAGCTCTGAAGGATTGTACTTCGGAATACTGGATTCAATGACTCATATCTATATTTAAAGCTAGGATAGACCATCTAATAGTAGGTATTAGGAATAGCTATGCTAATAAACTGTTTTCAGTTATTTTTGGCATTGGGACTTTGCCAGGCTCCTAATGACACCCTCTCCTTACCTAACTTTTGGTCATACTATTGCATCCTCCTAGACTACACAGAGCCCCATTTTCAAAGGAGTCAGGAGGCTTAGCTGCTGTCCCACAATTCGAAGTAGAAGGAAGGTCTCAATGGTTCTTGGTACTGCTGGTGGACAAAATGCTCTGATTTTATATTTAACATTCAGGAGAAAGGGGCCATGCATGTGCATAATGCCATAATGTTACTCTGATTTTTTTTTTATTTTAGGCATTGTTACATTCCTTGCAAATAACTTAATGCTAACCACATTTCTCAAATATATTGTTACTGCATTCTCAAAATACAGTACTTTTGCCTTGTATATGTTTATATTGTATATTTCTCTGTGTTTTTGTACTGTTTAGTATCTTACAACTTGAATTGTTAGGTTTTTCTTATTTTTTAAATTATTTTCCTGGAGCTTTTCTCCTCGGGTCTCCGCTGAAAAAGGGCTGTCTGGGCCCAGTCGGACTAACCCGGTTAAAAAATGTAAAAATAAATAAATAAAAAGGCTAAACATGATGATCACACTTGCACATGCTCTCACTGGGTTCCTGCATAGCTTCTAATATGTTTTCCTGAGTTGCTACCCACAGATTCTTTTAATTTAAGTCACTAGATCTGCACACTTCCTCCAAGTGCAGAAATTTCCTAGAGCCGCTCACTTTAGTTACACCACTCCTAACCAGCCTTAGCTGTTTGGACTGCTAACTCAACTAAATGACCTGCCTTTAAGGAAACAGGCTTGCTGTTAGCAAGATAATTAATCTTCCTATTAAACTGTAAATGTCAGTCGTTGTACGTCTTTGTTTTCTTCCTTTTCCTTTTTGTAAGTAGGCAAATTCAGCAGTTCTAAGATTCTTTGCATGTTCACTTCTCTTTTTCTGAGCATAGAAACCACAATCCAAAAGTTCTAGTCCTAAAGAAGAAGCCTCTGAGGTAAGCAGATGTGCATTACCCCTCAGATGGTTTCCATCCTACTATGTTTTACTTAATAAATTATACATCCTATCAAACAGTAAAACTTTGTCTCAAGGAATACTAATCCCTTCTTGACACATTTGCAAGTGCATTTCAGTAGCTCTAGGAATGCTTGACTAGGTTTATCATATACTCTGGCTAAGTGCCTGTTGGGGGGAGGTCCACCAGCCTTCTTAGTGAGGGACTGGATAACATACTTTCTGTTTGACTACACTTAACTTTCTCTCAGTTAACACTGGCTGTCATATCCTTCTCTGAGACAAACAACAGCTTAAAGAAAAAAACTTCTTTTAGGTTATTCTGCAATTGCTACATGGCCTTGAATTTTCCTTTTCTTCCGAGGAAGACTACTCTGTTTTCTGACTTTTCCATTAATGCTATGATGAGCTAATATTTTTTCATTGTATTTTATATAAATATGAGATGGAAAATGAGACAAGACCAAATTCACATGGGAGACAACTCATATTTAAATAAGACTATATTTTAAAAGATATAATAGGGAATAGTAAATGTTGTATCTTTTGGCTTTTCCCGGTTAGGGGTCGCCACAGCGGAACTCCGGTCCGCTAATGACTGGCAGTAGATTTTTATGTACCGAGTTGCCAGCCCTGACTCACAACCTTCAATGAAGGTATGCCCATTCACTCATGCCTCCACACAGAAGACGCTTTAGCTGAGAATCGAACAGGACAACGTCTTACTGTGAGGCGACAACGCTACCGCAGCACCACCACTGCAATGTATAATAGGGAATAGTAAATAACAGTTCTTAAAGAGTTGTGGGGTTAAAGGTCACAAAGGATTTAAGAATGACAGAGGTAGGTTCTATAGAGAA
>NC_056733.1:101128879-101213879 GCF_019279795.1 Protopterus annectens | reverse complement strand
AGTATCCAGATAATAGTGGAATGCGAGATGGAAGTGGAATGGATTAGAAAATTCATAGTGTTAATAGGGTAGGTGTTTTGAAGAGAAAACTTTTTTTAGTAAACTTCCTCTTTTGTTATTTGTGAAACAGTTATTATGGACAATGCATATAGTTGCAAATCCATTGGAAAATAGTATGGATGGGAGATGCCTCTCCTTATTGTTTAGGTTTTACAGTAACATTCACAGAAAGCTAGATATGACATATAGTAACACAGATGCATTTAGAAAGGGGCTAGGTTACTTGTATTTATAGTTTGGTGAGGGAGTTAAATCCAAGGAACATGGTTATTTTTAAAGAAAGTGCCTTGTCTTAGAAGAGCATGAAAGTATGAAAGTGTTGATTTTTACATTATAATGTATATATCTATATATTTCTCTTTCTCTCTCTCTCTATATATATATATATATATATATATATATATATATATATATATATATATGTATGTATGGATTCACTTTATAATCTCAAAATACTGAAATGCTGAATTTCAGTATCTCGAGACTCTAAAGCCAAAAAACCACAAACCCGAAAGCCAAAACTGTGAAATTCAAAACCACAAACATCAACAAAACATTACATCACACATACAAACACAAATACACCTACCACCCGACACTACAACAAAGCAAAACAACACATACAAACACAACAAAACAAACACACACACCTACCCTTACTATAAGCTGGGGGGCAAGCCCCCCTGCACCCCCAATGTGGGGCACTTCACCCACCATACCCCCACTACTTATATATACTAACTCCGAGGTCGTACTAAACACTGAAAGACAGAAAACCCACCACCACACATTCTACACCCCCCTTGCACAAACACACATCACATACATACAAACACCACCACTCTCAACACTGACACACTCACTCTTACCTACCTACCCTAACCCACACCTAAACCTTTCCAACGCAATCATATGCACACAAACCCTCCCCAAAACCCTTAAAAAACATAATACTTAACTAACGAGTCATCAGTACCACAGGTTCAATATTTTGCAGTTTCGCTCAACCGCAGATTCGACTGTTTGATCTCAAGATACTGAAATTCAACATTTCAGTATTTCGAGAGTCCATAGTGAACCCATATGTATAGAGTAGCACAGTGTTGGCTCATGATATCGAACTGCAGCCCCCCCCCAGCTGTGAACCACAATGGTACAATCCAACAATCCAATAACTTCTCAATAGAAAGTGAATTCAGACTGCTGCTTTACCAGTCCAGATTCAGGAAAAAGGCAGCAGACTGCTAATTCCCCAGAAGTGGAAGGGGGTCAGACTGCAAGGTCAGCAGTCTTGAAAGATGGAACGTTCGCAAACAGGAAATTGGAATTGTGCATTCCGGCACAAACACAGATGAGAAGGAGATTTGGACTTATTTGCAGAATAGTGGAGTTTTTATTATCAGCAAAGCCAGCTGAGATTGAGTTTATTTGCAGAGCCAGCTTTGGAAGAAGTATATTAGCAGCAGAGCTAGCCGAGAGTTTGGATTATCAAGTGCCGGCACGAACAAAGCAGAGAGTTGCAGCTTGAGTTTGCAGAGGCGACTGTGTGTGTGTGTGTGTGTGTGTGTGTGTGTGTGTGTGTGTGTGTGTGTGAGCTTGAGTTTGCAGAGCTGACTGAAGCAACCTAATGCATGCAGGTACTGTGTGTGTGTGTGTGTGCGTGTGTGTTATTTGCAGAGCAGTGGAGTTTTTATTAGCAGCATAGCCAGCTGAGATTATTTGCAGAGCCAGCTTTGGAAGTTTATTAGCAGCAGAGCCAGCCAAGACTTTGGATTATCAAGTGCCAGCACAAAGCAGGGAGTTGCAGAGGCAACTGTGTGTGAGTTTGCAGAGCTGACTGAAGTGACCTAATGCATGCAGGTACTGTGTGTGTGTGTTATTTGCAGAGCAGTGGAGATTTTATTATTTGCCGAACCAGCTTTGGAAGAAGTTTATTGGCATGAACAAAGCAGTGTGTGTGTGTGTGTGTGTGTGTGTGTGTGTGTGTGTGTGTGTGTGTGTGTGTGTGTGTGTGTGTGTGTGTGTGTGTGCGTGTGTGTGTGTGTGTGTGTGTGTGTGTGTGTGTGTGTGTGTGTGTGCGTAATACCCCAGTTGATGTATACTGGTGGCTATAGAGAGAACTCAGGATACCTGCTGGTGGTGGTTAAAGAATACCTCAGGCTTGAACCCTGTGTGCAGATAACAAGAGCCTGAATTCCCTATCCGCCACCATTTCGGAAACTTTTGCAGATTTTTGCCTCATATTTTGTTCTGTTCTGTTCCTCATAAAATCTGTGTTTTTTAAATTTTTACTTACTTAAATAGTTGATGGTGCAGTTGTAGCATTATTGCCTCACAGCTAGAGGTTCTATGGTTTGATTCTTGGCTGGGCTGTCTTCTGTGTGGAGTCTGCATGCCCTCTGTGTGTTTGTGTGGGGATTTCCTCTGGTGTCCACCCATGTTACAAAGACATGTCTGCAGTATTTCTCCCTGGGCCTCTGCTGAAAATTGGCTTTTGCTCCAAGTCAGATTTTCCTGGTTAACAGATGTTAAATAAATAAAATTTACAGGCATTTGAATTTCAGACTTCATATTCTTCAGAAAGTACATAGTAACACAAAACCTTTTATTCTAGCAATTTTCTAAGTTTATAAGATGAATATTTGAAATTTGTCCCTATTTTTGGGACTGTATTCCCTCATTATTGGCTTCGTCCAGGTTTTTTGTGCTAAGGTTGAGAGCTATGGTGAAAACTGAATTCACTGAATATGTTTGATGGCTGTATTCCCCCATTACTGGCTTTGTCCATGTGTTTTGTCCTAAGAGGTTGACAGCTATGGTGAGAACTGAATTCACTAAATGGTAGCTATTTAAGTTTCAGTCTTCCTTTCATTTATCAAACAGCTGATTTGGCATAGTGGTATGTTCTTCTGACTGTTTTGCACAGGGACCTGGGTGAAGACTTGGAAGTAAAATGTATGGTGGTAACACAGCATTTTATATTAGCAACTTTCCAAGATTATATAAGCAGTGTTTAAAATGTGTCCCTGGTTTTTGGGCTTTTGCCCCCCCCCAATAATTTTTGGCTTTTCCCAGATTTCTTGTGCTGCAAAGTTGAGAGATACAGTTTTGTCAAGTAGATTTTACAAGGAGCTGAGAGCTGCAGGGGAAGAGAAGTTTAGTGCTGCTTATGCTAAGACTGTGTGCATTATTAATAGTACAACAGGTAGTATTATTGCTTTTGATGCAGAAGGTTGTGGGTTCTACTCCCACAGGGGGTGGATGCTGCAGTACTGAGAATGTCCTCTGGCGAAAATGTAGGCACTTTATTTGTAGATGAAAAAATGAAATATAAAGTTGTTTGCTAGCAGCAACAAATTATTCAGATTACTTTTACTTCAGAGATTGTGCATATTTACTGATACTGGTGGACTGTAGAAGTTTGAGTAGACTTTTATGATGGAAATGTTTTCAATTGGGCAGTTTTGTCATTATTGGTGCATGCATTTTGTTTCATTGTTTACTGGAAAAATGTTCAAAACAATAAATTTAAAACACCCTCTAACAACTGTACTGTATTATACAAGGAATGTAATTTAATACAATCAGAAAGGTGTATCACACAACACATGTATGCCTTGTGTGCAAGGGACCTATAATTTGAAAACAGGTGTATCACACAACACATGTATATCTTGTGTGCAAGGGGCCTATCATTTGAAAACAGCCCAAAGTTAATCTTTATACTAGCCAAATGTATTTTCTTTGAATGTGGGTTTCCATGCTGTTTCAATGCATGTGAGTTTCAAGGGCAGAGAAGTTTTAATGCTAAGTCTATTTTCATTGTGAGACTGCATTGCTTTGTTTAACAGATATCTGTTAGGGTTTGTGCTGTAAAATGCAAAATAAAACTTTCAAATGAAATCCAAACCATCATAGAAGTAAAGCAGTATGCACATTAGTGTTTATGGGAAATGGGGCGAAATAGCCAAGTAATGGGACATTGGAATGGCTGCAGGGGGGAGGCTCCATTCGACCATGATTTTGTGAGGGGGAAGGGCAGCAAACTCAGACAGCCCCAGCTGAACTATACCTCCCTGCTGTCCAGATTTTCACAGAATGAATAGCATTGTCAGTGTTAAAAAGAATGTATGTTTGGTTGCACTCCCAGAATTTTTCCAAAGAGTTAAACATGCGATTTTGAGTGCTTCTCTTGAGTGTGATTGTGTATTTGGTACAGCAGCTAATCAGATCCTTAAACTGGGATGAGAAGGGTAAACTGATGCAAGCGGTTTGAAAATGATCTATATTACAAAGGTCTTTTGGCAGCTTGGGGTGCACTAGCTGAATAAGAACCAAGGCAATAAAAGGAAAGGGCAGGACTACAACTCCACCACGCCAAACAAGAAGGGTTCCTTTCCTAAAAAGACTACTTCTCCTAACTTATGACTTTGTCAAGGCATGGTACATGCTTTTATCATGTCCCCTGTTGGGGGTATCATCTCTCAAGTTAGCTCTCAACAAGGTGGCCTGGCTGTCAGTGGTTTCCAAAAAATGGGTGATAAACATTGTTGACAAGGGTGTTACAAATGGAAGTAGAAAGACCACCCACCTCCATTCAGGGGGTGAGGTGATCCACCTCATCTGTTGGACCAGACTTTGTTATTCCCCTCGTATTCTCAAGCAAATGCTAGACTCAGGGGTCATAGAACTGGTCCATTCTTAAGAGATAGTTTAAAAGGTATCTATTCCAGAGTTTTTGTGGTTCCCAAAAAAGAACTGTTGTGAAGTTTGGTGTTGAACCTGTTTTTTCTAAATATGTTTGTCAAGATCCCCTAGTTGAACATGCTCAACCTGTAGACCGCGTTTCCTCTGTTGCTGGACAACTGCTTAATGCTGACCCAGAGTTGGAGGATGCCTATCATCATATCCCCAATACTCATCACTTCAGGAGATATCTGAGATTTGTTGTGTCTGGTTTGTACTATCAGTTCTGTATTGCCCATTGAGCTATCCACTGCACAGTGACTGCTCATCAAATGCTTTACTGTGGTAGTGGCCCACTTCTAGACTCTGGGCATTCACACCTTTCCATATTTGGACAATTTGCTAATTTGTGCAGAGTCTGCATCCAGGTGTTTGGAATTGATAGAGAAGGTCTCAATCTTACTATCTCCCATCTAGGTTTCAAATTGAACCTCTGAAAGTCATGCCTGACACTGTTGCAAAGACTCATCTTTCAAGGTCACTTGATTGACTCCAACAATAGACTGGACCTCCTGCCTGAAGACAAGGTCCTGTTGTACCCAACAATGTTTTGTAAATTCTTCAAAAGTATGTCGCCATGACGACACAATTTCTAAAAATTCTTGGAGTGATGGCATCCCTGATTTTCATGATATCACTGGCCCATCTTCACATAAGAAATATTCTGTGGTATGCCCACAGCTGTTGGACCCAACATCTCCATTCCCTGGAATCCCAGTTGCCATTGCTGCCTTCATCAGATGAGAGTTACTGTGGTGTAAAAATCAGCTGATTATTAACTTAAGACTTCTTTTCTCCCGTCTGGTGCCAGAACAATCTGTCCAGACAGATTTGTCCAGTTTCACCTGGGGAGATGTTTCAATTGGAATTCAAGTGCAATCCACTCAATAGCCCAAGGATGCTTGGAATCACTTCAGTGTTAAGGAGATATTGGCAGTGATTCATGCCTTGAAAGTCATTCACCCCTTTTGAACTCCCAGTCCTCTTATAGTTGTTACAGGCAGTACTAGAGTTATGTGGTACCGCAACAAACAGGGGGCTATGAGAATTTACTCTCTGATCCAGTTGGCAGTGATAGCCTGGAAGTGGGCTTCTCAGTATTCTCTGACTCTTCAGGCATCAGACATCCTATCAGAGCAGAACATTGTGGCAGGCAGATTAAGTAGATCCTGCAGAAGTCCACATAAGTGAAAGATCAAAGCAGTCATGTTCGTGAATCTAGTCTAGATGTGGGGAATGCCTCAGATAGATCTATTCACCTCCCTTCAAAACAGACATCTGAAGAAATTCTATTCCAGTCATAGTTGCAACCATGCTTGGAGGCATACCTTTCAACTGTCCAGACTTTTGCAGAATGTCCAGATTTTTGCCTCTCATTTTTGGTTTCTCCCACATAAAATTTATCGTTTTCTAGCAAATCATTGATGATTGATATTACTAAATAATAACAGACATTTGAGTTTCAGACTTCAAGTCTTTTAGAAAATGCATCCTAATGCAAAATCTTTTAATATATTAACTTTCTAAGTTTATACAAGCAACAGTTAAAAATTGTTCCTATTTTTAGGTCTTTCTCCCTCCATTATTTTTGGCTTTGTCTAGATTTTTTTCTCATATGGATTGAGAGTTATGTTTGGTGGACAGATGCATTCTCCTTCCTTTAGACAAGAATATTCCTGTATGCATTTCCACCCATTCTGCTTATTCACAAGGTACTTCTGAAAGTTGAAACTGAAATGCCACAGATCATGGTGATGATCCCGTATTAGCCAGGGTACTCCTGGTTATCACTGTTAATGGTAAAGGCCAAGGGCAATTACCACAGGCATTCTCACATGCTGCTTCTGCTCACACAGTCTTGTGGGTGACTGTTGCACCCAGTCTGAAGAAACTTCACTTGACAGGCTGGATGATTCAATTTTGACTGTGTTTAGGTGCTTGTTTCATGAGGATGTGCAACAGGTGTTAAAGGAGGCCAAAATGCTGCTAATAACAAACCTTATGTTTACAAATGAATTGCCTTGAGGAAGACATACATGCTTTTTATTTACTTCTCTGTGGCAAAGAAAGGTCAACTTTTCTGTAAGCAATCCATTCCACTTTGGTTGTCCTCTGGTACTGTGTTTTTTTTTATTGCACCCACCATGGAAAGGTGAGTACAGGCAAGGTAAAAGCATATTTCACCAGGGATTTTTCCTCTTCTGTGGCATTTTGGAAAAGAATGGAATCTAGAATTATTCTACAGGCAACACGTTGGTCCTCCATCCATACCTTCATGAAACAGTATAAAATGGATGCTTTTTCTAGATTCAGTGGACACTTCCTGAGGGCCATTGTCCAGGGGCTCCTGGACCCTTATCTTTCCTCCTTCAAAGTTGTTTAAGCTTTGGGACTGTAACCATTTGCCAGTAAGGCAGTGTGATTGTTGAACATAATAGAGTTGTGTAAGTTCTACTTACCTGTAACAGCAGATGTTCTTAGAACACACTGCTTCAGTGGCAATACCCTCCCACTCTCCTCCTTTTGTTGGGTGTATGTCGCTAATATATATAGTCAGACACCCTTCATAAATTATTCCAGCAGCAACCTCCTCACCAGTCCACAGGACACCAAGGAAGAAGTACTTCCAGCAACTTCTGATTGAGAAAATCCCACAGAAACTGTACTGCTGCAGACACAGCCTTCAATGAGAAAAGAGGAGGAGCCTACCATAGAAGAATTAAGAACAGCACTAAGGAAAATTAAGTCAGGGAAAGTAGCAGGTTCAGATGAGGTCATGGTAGTTATGATGGTTGTGAAATGGGTAGAAATGGCTCCTGAGGTTACTCAACAGCAATGCAGAGGGAAAGGTATATCCCAGATGACTGGAGAATAAGCCTACTATTGCCAGTGCTGAAGAGCAAAGGGGACTTTCACAACTGTGTATAGTACAGAGTTATCAAAGTCCTGTCAAACACTGCACAAAAGTTCTGGAAAGGGTGACTGATAAACAAATATGCAGAGTAGTAGAAGGCTAGATGGGAGATGACCAGTTTAGATTCAGATCAGGATCCAGCACAAGTGACCCACTGATTGCAGTAAGACACATACTTCAGAAGAAGCTAGAAATGAGGAGAGTCCAACTGGACATTTTTAGACTTGGAGAAAGCATATGACAAGGTCCCAAGAAAGATGATTCAGGCAGTCCTACAGTGGTTCAAAGTCTCAGAAATGTTGATAGCATTAGTGAAAGCTATGTACAAGGACCTGATGACTCAAGAAAGAACAGCGTTCTATCTCACTAAGGGGTTCCCAGTGGGAGTGGGTGTGCATCTGGGTTTAGCTGTGAGCCCACTGTTCATACTGTTGATAGACTACATTAGCAAACAGGTAAAAGGTGATGGATCCACAAAGCTGATGTATGTGGACAATGGGGCACTGCAGGTAGACTCTGAGCAAGGACTTCAGAAAGAATAAGAGAATGGAATGAAAAAGTGAAGGCACAGGGAATATAACTGAGTACAGATAAGACAGTTGCAATGGCAGCAAATGGGGGAAAGCATGAAAAGCTGACAGTTGAGACAGAAGAAAAAATAGTGGAACAGGTTAACACCTTCAAGTATTTGGGAGGGTTGGTTGAGGAGAAGGGAAGTCTAAATGAGGATCTCAGAACTAGAATCAGAGGGACTACAGCCAGCTGGTACAGAGTGTCAGAGATAGTGTATAAAAGAATACAAAACAAGCGGAAAAGTAAGGTGTACAAAACAGTGCTGCGACCAGTACTACTGTATGGTGAGGAAACCTGGGCAGTAAAAGCAGAGAAGTTGAGGAATATAGAGGTGATGGAGATGAAGTGCCTGAGATGGGTGGTAGGATGCACACTGTGGGACAGATAAAGAAATGAGGACATAATGTTTTATTTTTGAAAATTGTAAAAATTCTTGTTCTTAAAATGTTTTGTAATAGTTTGGAGTTTTTTTTCCCAGGGCCTCCACTGAAAATGGGCTTCTACCCAGTCGGACTTTTGGGTACAGGGTGTTTTGACCCAGTCGATTCTCCCCTGGACGATTTGCCCCCGACTGATTCGACCCTGGATGGTTGGACCCGAACAGCAGCCTCACTCAGTCTGGAGAACTAAACAGAGCATCATGGGAAGAGGTGAGGAGCTTCAGCTTTTAGTAAAGTAATATGCCGCCAGTGAGAGCGAGAAACCAACGAAATGAAAAGTAAAAGAAATGTTATTGAAATTGCACGCTGACTTTTCCATCTATATTTCGCTGCAGTACTGTTGCCCCATTAATGGAAAAGGGTACTTTTACTTTTCCATTAATGATGCAAACTTGCTTATCCAGAGTCCCTTATCAGCCTTCACCTCAGAGAAGCAAAAGCCCTTTTTCCTTAATGGCGCAAACTTGCTC
The DNA here is from genome assembly GCF_019279795.1 of Protopterus annectens. NCBI lineage: Eukaryota > Metazoa > Chordata > Ceratodontiformes > Protopteridae > Protopterus > Protopterus annectens. Next base: position 101,204,676 of record NC_056733.1, on the reverse strand, counting down.
AGCCAGAGCCCCTTGGTATCAACCTTCACTTCACAGAAGTAAAAGCCAAACAGGAAAGGTGTCATCACAGAATCCTGGGGGAATACACTGGTGACTGGTCTCTTTGCGGAAGTCATTTCCCCTATTTAGATTGCGGGTGCTGCAAATTTAGTTTGCTGAGGTGGTTACAGCAGCATATAAAAGACATATTTCACTTTTTAAGGTGCATAGCAATGAATAAACAAATAAAATTATAAAATTACCAGCTTGACTTTGTATATTGCCATTTGTTACGTCGCACATGTCCAGATTTTCACAGAATGCCCAGATTTTTAAGTCATTTTTTGGTATTCTCCTCAAAAATGTGTGGTTGTTTGGCAGATCCTTTGGGATGTAATTAAATAATGACAAACATTTGAATTTCGGACATCACATCTTTTAGAAAATACATGTTACATGAAAACCTGTTGTTCTATGATTTTTCTAAGTTTATATGAGGTAGCAAGCAATTCGTGATGTTGGAACTTTGTCTCCCGTTACTTTGACTTTGTCCTGATTTCTTGCACTGAGGTTGATAGTTAGGTCCACTAGGTTCCATTGTTACTTATGCAGCAAATTGCAGGGTACCTCCATTATATAGACTCCCCATGCATCCCTTACATACAGTAATGTACCATAAAGTGAAATTACATGCTGACCTTTCCTTCTATACTTCGCGGCAGGACTGTTGCCCCGTTAACGGAAAAGTACTGTCAAGGTCAACAAGTCTAAAAGTTTATATAATAAATATATACTAAATAATGAAATCATTAAATAAATAAATAATAGAAGTATAAAAATAAAATATATTTAAAATCAAAGTGTTTCAGTTCATTTATTGTATAATTAAATGGATAATAAAATAATGAAAATATACTTATTAAAATATATTTGGGGTCAAACAGTCTGGGATCAAATAGTCCGGGGTTGAATTGTCCACTAAAAAAAATCACATATACAATACATATAAAGTTATACTTAAACTTGTATATAAATGCATTGGGGTCAAAACGTCTGGGGGTGAACAGTCTGGGGTCGAATAGTCCTGCTTCCGGACTTTCCTAGTAATCAAATGTCAATAAAAAATAAATAAATAAATAATAGCAGAAGCCAAAGTAGCTCCAATTGCAGAAAACGTCAAAGAGAACAGATTATGGTGATTTGGGCACATGTGCAGAAAAGCAGAAGACAATCTGGTGAAGAAATTTTAAGATAGACATGAAGAAGGCAAGCAAAATGAGGGCACCCAGCAAAGAGGGGGATGGATTGTGTGAGAAAGACCTGTGATGGTCAGGCATAAGTATCAAAGAAGATAGGAGACTGGCACTAATAGAGAGAGAGAGAGACTGACAGTTGACAAACACCCTAACCCCATGTATAAAATGGGATAAAGGGAGTTGAGGATGATGATGAAGATCTTACAGTTAGTTGTTGGAGTTGCTGTTGTGTTTTGCTTCAGCAGCCATTTTTGTTGTGTGTGTGTGTTTTTTGGTTTTAGAATAGCAGGTGTTCCCAAACCTTGGGTTTCCATATGTTCTTTTTGTTGGAACCTCAAAAAATGAAAGGATTCTGTTGGCTATCATGGTCCTGCCAGGTGATTGGCTCTTCACCCTCACAGAGAGGCAATGGAAGGAGTCCTGAGCTTTGACAGACTGCCAGAGGGAGGTTAGCAAGGCACTATTATTCATATGCCAGTAAGGCAGTGTGTTCTATGAACAACTACAGTTATAGGTAAGTGGAACGTACACAACTGCTCTTGAATGCTTACTTCCTGTCAGGCAGACAGTGTGCCTAGTGCAATTTAACCCTGAAATTGTCTTAGTTGAACCTCTAAATGCGTTGATGCTGTCAGGAACAGCAGTTGAAACAAATAAAGTGACTGTATAATATCTGTTTTCTGGCTTTGTAGAACTAAAGTGTATTTGGGTGAAACAAGTAAAAATTGCTTTGACTTGTGCTTCTCCATAAAAATACATTGATAGAATTATTATTATTATTATTGTTATTATTATTATTTTCATTATCCTCATCATCATCATTATCATCATATATCCTGGCAGTGTAAAACCAGATATTTGGATAGGCAATGGGCATGGGGACTGTCTGTGGATAAAATGATTGGCATTGCTGTTTTGCTATTGTGATTCTGGTTTTGGAGGACTGATATATAATTGAGGTGCGAGGTTTACATAATGGTTAAGGTGTTTACCTTACAGACACAATGTACAGGGTCTCCAACAACAAGGAAAGCACATTAGATTGGATCCTTACCAACTCTCCACATCTCACATACAAAGCAGGAACCCTCCCTGATGATCTGAGTGACCACTCATTTACATATATCATCAGACACAAAACTAGCATACCTAACCCAAATACCTATCGGACAATACGGACTAAAAAATTCTTCAACCCTGAACTTTTCCAACTAGAACTCAAACACTGCAATTGGTCACCACTAAAAATACTCCCTCTAGATAAAGCAGTTGACTACTTTAATTTCAAATTCTTAGCCATCCTTGACCAGCATGCCCCAGTACGCTCTATTAGAAATAAAGCTAAAACTGCCCCTTGGCTCACCATAGCTACCAAACAGAAAATTCTCCTTAGAAACAAATCTTGGGCAAAATGGCACACTACCAGGAATCTTACAGACCACCAAACCTTTAGACAACTTAGAAATACTACTAAAAAAGCTATACTATTAGATATACAAAACTTTTACATCCAACTACAACAAACTAACCAAAGGAACCCACAAAAATTCTGGTCCAGCATCAACAAACTCCTACACCCAGGCCAGTCTACTACTCCTAGCCCACAAGACTCTAGCCATGAGAATCCAACACAAACTGCCAATGCCTTTAATTCTTTCTTTACAGATGCCATTCAAACACTAGCTAAGCAATTATCTCCAAGTTCCCCTAATCTAAACACCTCACTAACTTACCAGATTCCATCATTTCAGCTAAAACCTGTTGCTACTTCCTTCATTTGCTCTCTTCTAGAAAAATTAAAACCTACTACCCCCTCTGCTGACCATCTACCTGCAGAATACCTGCAAAAAGGAGCCAAAGCCATAGCATTCCCCATTTCCATACTAATAAACAGAACTATAACCGAAGGATATATCCCATCTATCTGGAAAATCTCACATATCATCCCCCTTCATAAAGGCGGAAACTCCATTGACATTCCAAACTATAGACCAATAGCTCTACTCTCTCCACTAGCAAAAATTATGGAAAAGTGTGTCCATAAGCAACTACTCACCCATCTTATCGAAAATAACCTACTTGCCAACTGTCAACATGGGTTTAGACCTAACCACAGTACCACCACAGCTCTACTCTCCTTCACAGACTGTATAAATTCAAACCGTAATAAGAAGACTCTTTCCTCGTCTGTCTTCATTGATTTATCTAAGGCTTTTGACATGGTTAACCACCAGCTCCTTATAGAAATGCTTAAATCTCTTTCTCTTGATACACTAGCCTTAAAATGGTTCAAATCCTACTTAGATAATAGGCAACAGGCAGTACTATGGGAAAACAATCTATCTTCTCACCTCCCCATTTCCCTTGGTGTTCCCCAGGGCTCCATATTAGGCCCACTGTTATTTTCCATTTTCATTAACGACCTCCACCAAGCAATTCCACATGCAGCCTGCATTCAATATGCAGATGACTCCACCATTATTTGCTCAGCTAAAACTCCTACCGAGCTACAGTCCCTGACACAAAAAGCATTTAATACAGTTGAGCAATGGTTTTTAAACCGTTGCCTCCTACTTAACCCTAAAAAAAACTAAACTTCTACTCTTTGCTCCTACTTGCAGGTCAACCCCTCTTAACTTCACTCTTATATCCAAAAACGGGACTCTTATATCTCCTGACCTAACCACTAAACTTCTTGGAATAACCATAGATAATAACCTAAACTTCGATACTCATATTAACATCACTATAAAAACAGTAAATAAGAAACTGGGATCCCTTTACAGAATCAGACCCTTTCTTACTCCTTTAGCCAAAACCACTATAGCTAGAACTCATTTAATCTCTACCCTACTCTATGCTTCACCCATATTTACCAATCTCTCAAAAACAACCTCAACAGACTTGCTACCTCCTATCATAGTATTGCTAGATTTGCCACAGGTTCTCCTTTTAGAACACATCATTGTAACAACCTAAAACAATTAGGATGGCTAGAGTTCCAAAACCACATACTATTTCACCAACTTGCTATTATCCATAAGATCCTGTATTACCCCACCTGTACACCTATACTGACTACTCTCATAACCCCCTACAACAATCTTAAGAATTTACACTCTTCTAATAAGTTACTTATTACTACCAGCAAATCCAACAACTCAGCTGGAGATTTGTTGTTCTCTAACTCTGTAGGCAAACATTGGAACATACTTCCCTCTGAACTCCTATCTCTGTCCTCTATAACACTTTTTAAACAGAAACTAAAACAATTTCTCAGTACTCATTGGCTATGCCCTTGTACTAACCCTGACTAACTTTTTGTCTATTTCCTATGTGTTCTCTGCTTCTAATATGAGTATGTTCTATCTACTGACATCCTCTTGCTGTTTCCTATAAATCTTGTATTTCACTGTATCACTTGGTACAATTGTATAAGTAAACAACTTTATTATGCTATTTTATTCTGCTTGCACAAGTACACAACTATTTTGTTTTATATTTTTGTTTTTCATATCTCCTTATCATGAGCCATGTACTCTTGTAATGACAACTGCATCAAGTCTGTATGGCTGAAACTGTTTAGAACTTTTTAACTACTGTTATACTTCGCTGAATTGTGACAACTTTTACTGTATATATTGTGTTTGTGTTGGAGCTTTTCTCCCTGGGCCTCTACTGAAAATGGATTTGTATTCCAGTTAGACCAGCCCAGTCAACAAATGTAAAATAAAAAATAAAAAATAAAAATAAAATAAATTATTCTACCATGGGGTATCTGACTAAGCTTAAAATGGCCCACAAGGGCAGTTAGCCTAGTACTAACTTATGAAGCAAGCTGGAGTACAAGCTGTGACCACTGTTTCTGAAAAATACTAATATAATAACCATTATGTTTTATCATGGCAGATTCAAGCCAAATATATGTGTGAGCAGTGGGAAAGGGGATATCTGTCTATAATTTTCTCTTCTGTTTGTTGTTATAATTCTGGGTTTGCACAGCTAATGTGTATTTGGGTGAAGCAAGTTGGAATACAAGCTGTGATCACTGTGCCTGTGAAAAATAACTACATTAGTGTAACCATATTATGTTGTGTTTTTGCTGTGGACGAAATGACTGACCTTGTTCTTTCATAGGTTCATAGGTGTATACTAGGATAATGACCACTAGGGTCCTTATAAGCTTAGGCATGCAACTAATTTGATTTATATATCTGGTGATTTGCTGACTGTGCAAGTCCATCAGAGACATAGCAGCCAGACCAGGGGTGAATTTCTGATTACCCATCCATTGGTCCCAGTTGTGCTTAAAAAGTGTTAAGGAGGAAGTCTGCTTCACATAGATGGGAAGCCTGTTCCAGAGAATGGGAATTGTCTGAGAATTATACCTGCCTCTGTAACACATCCTATTTATATCACAAGAAAATTTAGGTATTTTAATCTAGTAGTTCTGATGTTGCTTGGTTTGTGGATTTGCCAAAGGTTAATCTAAACATGGTCCAAGGATGCCTTGTATGTCAGGCAAAGATCACCTCTCTGAAGTCTGTATGATACCGAGTAAACAGACAGGGCTTTGAAGCAATCAGTGTAGGACATTCTGTTTATTCCCTGTATTCTTTTTGTAAAGAACGTTTAGCTTTGCTGTTATAATTCTGGCTTTGGAGGACTAATATGTAATTGAGTGAAACAACCTGACATACAACTTGTGACTACTGTCTCTGTGAAAATATACATCATTGGAACCATTTTTATTTTTATTTTATCCTGCTATAGTCAAACCAGATACTGTGGGTAGACAGTGGGTATTGGGATTGCCTGTGGATGAAATTATTGTTCCTGTTGTTTGTTGTTGTAATTCTTGTTTTTGAGGACAAATGTGTAGTTGAGTGAAGTAAACTGGATTGCAAGTTATAACTACTGATTCTGTGAAGAAGAAGAAAAAAAAAAAGAAAGAAGAAACATTAATGTAACCATCATTTTCTCTGTCCTGACAGGATTAGACCAGATACTTTGGGCAGACAATAGGTATGGGACTTCCTCCTGCGGAAATGACTGCTCCAGCTGTTTGCTGTTAGAATTCTGTTTTCGGAGGTTTAATGTGTAATTGAATGAAACATGCTTTAATACATTCTGTAGCTACTGTATATGTGAAGAAAAAATAAATTAATGTAACCATTGTCTTATAAGCAGGAATGCAAAATATGACTACTATTATTGTCAAAGAGAAAATACATTAACATAATCATTTGTTTTATCCTGGCAGGGTCAAACTAGATATTTGAGTAGGTAATGGGTATGAGGGTTACATTTGGATGAAATGACTGGCCATTGTGTTTGTTATTATAGCTCTGATTTTAGAAGATTAACTGGGTAAACGAGCGAGGTAAGCTGAAATACAAGCTGTGACTACTGTAACTGAATGAAGTAAGCTGGAATTCAAGCCAGTCTACAAGACATGAGCAAGGAGTTAATGTAGCACAACCAAAAATGTTATTATGATATTGTGTACTATAAGGCCACTACATCAGCTGTACCTTTTATTGTTGGGGGTGGTGGAATATAGCTTTCTATCAAGATGTTGTTAAATGACCTAATAATAACTTTTACAGTACAATATGGCCCCAGTGTGTACAATTTTGAAAATTCCTGTCTACATTCCTGATCTAAGCTATATGGAATTGTTCCCCAGATAGCGAAATGTGAGCTGTATAGAATCTACATGATATAAAAGTCGTTTTTGTTTATTTTCTGTTGTATTATTTCACTGTACATGTACTACATATGTATATCTGAAGTCTGCTATCTACTATAGAGATCTTTGTTAAATATCTGTTATGTCACCTCGCTGGATATTGTTCTGTATCTGTATTCCAAGCACTGATTCAGTATTTCTTTGTTTGGAGCTCTCTTCCCATGTTGCCACTGAAAGGGGGCCTTACTTGGCTCAGTAATCTTGGATAACAGAGGAAGGAAGAAGGAAATAAGTAAATAAAAGAAGCAAAAGGGACCAACAAATAAATAAATAATGTTAAGGAGGTGGCAATAAGTGATATACCCAACGGAAGAATGACAGAGAGGGTAAAATGGTATTACATTTTTAGAAGTTGCCAAGGAAATGTGAGCAAAATGTGTCAGATATAGGAAAAATATACCAAACTGAATGCAGAACGTTAGAGAATGGCAACAAAGATTATGAGGCCTATTTAAATGTGCAGTACAGAGAAACAGAAAACATAATAGAATGGAAATGACAAGTGCTCCCTTCAAGAAAAACGACAATATTAAGGGAAATGTCCAGTTGAAAATGTGTATGATAAAAGACAAAGCTGAGAATGACACAGGAAAGGTAGATGATACTAAGTAGAGGTGGTAGGAATATACGGAAGAACTATACAAGAAAGTCCTTAATATGTACTAGCTAATACAGAGCACAGCATCCTGGAGAGTCATGTTAAGTTGCTGTTGGTCTTTTGGCTTTTCCCGGTTAGGGTCAGCACAGCAGAACTCCAGTCCGCTAATGATTGGCAGTAGATTTTAACGAACGCCAAGGTGCCAGCTCGATGTTCAACCTTCAACGAAGGCGCGCCCATTTACGCATGTCTTTCGAACACCCAGCCAACTGTGAGAAGGACATGCAGACTCCACACAGAAGGCACTCCCCACACTCCAGCCGAGAATTGAACGGGAGAACCTCTTGCTGTGAGGCAACAACGCTACCACTGCACCACTGCGGATACACGGAGAGTCCATCTTGCTTTGTAATGCTCCACGAAATTAGGAGATTTCAGTCAAATTTTTAAAATGTTACAAAATAAGCCTGTTGTGGTGTTGCTTGGAATTTGCCATCAAATTTGAAAAAAAAAAAGCATTAGGCATTGGATTAGAAATTGTCACTTCATATTGCACCCCACACCCACTGGAGAGTGTTAATTAGTGCTCAGAGTATATAACAGCTGCACTTCTTTCACATGCTAGTAAGTTCATGCTCAGGAACCTGCGAGTTAGACTCCAGCAATGTATGGACTGAGATATGCCAAACATACAAGATGGTCTTAGGAGGGCCACAGGTTGCAAAGATTAAATTGCCAACATTTGCTGGATGATGGAGAGAGCAAAGGAAATTCATAAAAAAATATTTGGTTGCCTTACTGATTGCTCTAAACCATCTGATTGTGTGAAGCATAAGAAACTGTGCTTTAAGAGAAATAGGGATACTCGGATACCCTATTTGCCTTCTGAAGACTCTCAGCAGAACAAGAAAGGAGTGTGACAAGGCTGTTTATTTTCACCTTACTTATTCAATCTATATGCTGATTATATAATGTGAAGCACTAGGTTTGTTGAATCAGATACTAGAATCAAAAGAGCTGGGAGAAATATTGCCAACTTCTGATATACAGATGATTCTATTGTTATGGCCGAAACTGAGGAGGAGTTGAAGTGTCTATTGATGAAGGTGAAGGTAGAAAGCACAAAAGCTGGGCTGCTGTTCAAAATCCAGAAATCTAAAATTATTAATAAAATTATTATTTTATCTAGCCCTATCATTTTTTTTTTTTTGTAAATAGATAGGGAATGAGTTGAAGCAATGCAGATTTTATTTTCCTGGGCTGAATGATCTCTACATGTGGTGATTACAGCCATGAAATTAAAAAAAGATGCTTGCTTCTTAGAAGGAAAGTTCCAGCAAACCTGGACAAGATTTTAAAGAGTGATAATATTGCATTGTCAAAAAGGTCCATACAGTCAAAAGTATGCTTTTCCTATTGACAACATATAACTGAGAGAGTTGGACTATAAGTAATGTTTCACATTAAAAAATTAATGCATTTGAACTGTGATGTTGCAAAAATGTTGGATAATTCAATGCACTGCAAAAAGAATGTTCATTAGAAGGTATAATAGTAAAAATGTGAAGAAAGAATTCACTAGGAAAGATACTGGTGCTAGGAAAGACTGAAGGCAAATGAATAACGAGGCGTCAGAGGCCATGATGTGCGGACATCGGTGATGAAGTAATGAGTATGCAAGAACCTGTAGCACTAGAGCGGCACACCTGATTTGTGCTAAAGCTCTTGAGGCCATGAAAAGCCAGAGTTCACTAAACAACAACACAACAACAAAGCTTAAGATGTTTAATACCATTGAGTTTTGTTTGACTTATTTTCTCAGAGTCTCTGGGATTCTGCATAATTATAGTATTTATGTAGCATCAAGTATTTTTACATGTACTTTGTCCTTAGTGGGACATAGGTTCATAGGTGTGTTCTAGGCTAATGGCCCTTGAGCCTTTACAAGCCTATCCCATAGGATTACGCTGGCATCATGCCACCCAACCTTAGTTCCCAGTGCTTCTGTCGAGTAGAGCCACTGGAGTAATCTCCGGGGTGAATTTTCTATTTCTCATTCACTCATCAAGATTTCTCTTGAAGAGGGCCAGTGAGGTGCTCTGTTTGACATGTATGGGATGTATGGGAAGTCTATTCCATAGCATGGGCAGTCTCTGTGTCATGAACCTGTCGCTCCAGCATGTTCTGTTGATTGTAGTAATGAGGTTGAGGTCTCTGGAGCGTGTAGTGCGGAGGGATTGGGATTTCTTTAGATGCAGCATTTCTAACAGGGCTGGGTCAGACATGACATTGTAAGTCAAGCAGAGATTACCTCTAAGTCGGTGATATGAGACAGAGAATAGTTGGAGTTTTTTGAGTCTGTCTATATAGGACAAGTGTTTAAGGCCTAGGATCCTCGGTACTTTTGTGGCCTCTCCAGTTGTTGCAGGTGTCTAGTGAGGTACATGCCAAATGGGGCATTGTACTCGATGATTGGCCTAATGAGGGAAGTGTAGTGGGAGACAATGACCTCTTTCTTCCTGTTTGCAAAACCCTTAGTAATGAGATATGCCACATAGAAGGACTTTCTGATCACAGTGGCAATGTGGTGGTCAAAAAAGAGGTTACAGTCAACCTGTGTTCCCAGATCTCTCATGATGCCTTCTGTGTTTAGTGGACTACCACTGATGTGGTAATTCATGGGAACCTGTTTTTTCCCAAAGGGGATGATGACACATTTTTGGGATAATGGCACATTTTTTGGCATTGAGCTTAAGGCCATGGTTCTGACACCAATTGTTGGTCTCAGTAAGACCTTTCTGTAGGATGTCAACATCACTTGGGGAGTTAATAATAGCTCCCAACTTGCAATCATCTGTGAACTTTGAAAGCCAGAGTCTCTTCATGTTGGCCTGGACTTCAGAGAAGTAGATACCAAACAGGAGAGGACCCAGGACTGAACCCTGTGGGACTACACTTGTGACTGATCAGCAGTCTGACTTGGAGTCAGCTACTTTCGCACTCTGGGTTCTATCTGTGAGCCTGTTTGCCACCCACCTGGTGATATAGGGGTTGATGCCTAGCTTAGTGAGTTTTTTCTATGATTCCTAAGTGGGGAATGGTATCAAAGGACTTGGCCAGATCAAGGTAGGCTGTATGAACCACCTTGCCTTCACCCACAGCTCTGATGACTGACTCAAAGAAGTTGACTGAGTTGAGCAGGCATGATTTAACCTTCACAAAACCAAATTTTGTGGGATTCAGAATTTGGAGATTCCCTATATCCATGTTTATTAGGTCCATGATAATGCGCTCCATAGCTTTGCATATCAGACTCATCAAGCTAATGGGGCGATAGTTCCCAGGGTCTGTATTCACTCCTCTTTGTTGAGAGGTATGACTGTAGCAGTGTGCCATTTGGTAGGGACAATACCTGAGGTGAGACTGTGATTAAACAGGGCATACAGGTGAGGTGCCAGTTCACTCTGTAATTCATGTAGAACACAGCCAGGGATATTGTCAGGTCCCATAGAAGCTGTATTCTTGGCCTTTGACAGTGCTGTTTTAACCTTGTGCAGCAGTAATACTGGGTGCCTGGAAATCTCCTGGTATTGTGATTGGTCTTTTGGGGGCTGGAGAGGGGTAAAGTTGGCACTTAATCTGTCGGACAGTATATTGGCAATATCTGTTGGCTTGGTATAGGAGGTACCATTGTGCAGTAGCTCAGAGCAAATCTGGGTATTGCCATGGAGATTCTTTATATAACTGTAGAAGGCCTTGTGGTTGTCTTTACTATCTGCTGCAATTCTGTTTTTATAGCTAGCTTTAGAGAATTTGATGAGGGATCTCAACTTTTTGTTGAGGCTGATAAGGGAGTTTTTCCAGTCTTGAGACTTCACCTTATTCTGCATCAGTTTCCTCCTTCTGTTATAGAGCTTTTTTATGGCAGGGGGACCACCAGATTGACTTCTTTTTTTGGAGGAGAGCATCTTGATTCTATTGGGTATGGCAAGATCCATGCATTTGTGTACGTGTTCGTACAGTGCATTAGTGTATGATTCAGTGGTCATGCTACTATTCTCCATTTGCATGGGTGCCATGAAGTTAGCCACTTCTGTTTTTAGGAGCCCAAAGTTAGCTTTGGAGAAGTTTTTCATGGTGGTTACCTTTGAGGGGGTGGTGGGAGGGATGTGGATTTCCAAGGTGGTTAGTTTGTGGTCAGATCTAACCAGGGAGGAGTTGACTATTGGTGTAGAGCAATGGTTGCCCATGTTAGTAATGACCAGGTCAAGGATGTTGCTACCTCTAGTGGGGGTAAGAACAAGCTGGTCCAGAGCATTGGAATTAATGAATTCCAGGAAATGTTGGGCAAGTGTATTGGTACATGAGTAGTTTTCCCAGTTAATGGAGGGGTAGTTGAAGTAACCCAGTATGAGAGTGTTAGGTTGGACTCTAATATTCTCCAGGGTGCTTAGGAACAAGGAATGTGAGTCTTGGGAGATGGTTGGGAACCTCTAGCAGGCTATGACCTGAATCGCTGTCTTACTCAATATTAGCTGTACCTGAAGTATCTCTGATGTGTTATGTTGGGCCACCAGTCTGGAGGTGTGTGCATCCTTTATGAATATGGAAACACCACCACCTTTGGAGCTTCAGTCCAAGTTCTGGGGCCGAAAGGTGTGGAATGAGTTATAGCCTGGTAGTGCAGGGGTGCTTTCTGCTTCCTTGAACCAGGTCTCTGTTACAGCACAAATGTCGATGTTCTCCATTTTAAGGAGTGATTCGAGTGAGTGCATTTTGAGATTTAGACTTCTAGCATTGAGCAGCATGACTCTCAGATTGCATTTGTTTGTAGCTGTTATGGTGGTAATTTGGTCTTTGAAACACTGCCTAAAAAACGCACTATAGGGGTTGCAAGAGCCTTGGCCAAAATCTGGAAGCTCAGGGGTGACAGATGCAGGCCATAATACAAGAGTTGTTCAATACTGAGGTAATGTTGCAAGAAGGTGGAATGCCCCTCTTCTACACTACCCTGAATCTTTTTGAGTCTGACTGCAAGTTTCCCCATATACCTGAAGTAGTGTTATCTCAGAGTTAGCACATTTACATAGCACGGTTGTGAGAGGAGTGCTGTTCTAATTTTAACATTGCAGGGGTATGTAGACACATCTGCAGTATGCTTCTATTGATTGTTTCTCTTAATTTTTTTTTTTTTTTTTTACGATGCAATGATATGTATTACCATTACTTTACTGTGGTTTATTTTTATTTATATAATGATGCAACTATAGTTTAAAATCAGTAAATTAGCTATGAACTAATTAAAGTGATTTTCCATCGTTTTATATGCAATGTGACATTTAATGACTCAAGTGCCACAATGCATTTTTCCACCTGTTTACACTTTTGCACTTGGGCTATTTTTAATGTAAAGCTTTGCAAACTTTTTATTAAAGCATGGCCCAAATAAATGTAGTATTTCCTACCATGAGACTGCTTTGTTGTAATGTGTGTTGCATTCATAACCTTTAATGGGGCAGCTTTGCATATGAGCAGTAGTACACTCATTACATTCTGTGGATGCAGCGCATGTTCTTCCTACACACTGATGCCACTTAAATTAAAGTTTACTGTTTTCCCCAGTGGCATCAGTATATTGAAACCACATTTTTTAAAAGTGTTTTTTTCTTTGAAATTGCAGAAGAAATGCTCCCTAATGGGCAGTGATGCTGCTTGGCAGTTTTTGTAACACTTCCTGTAGTGCAAAGTTGAAAGTAAAAATGTCAAGAAATCACGTCAAACACCATTTTATTGGTTATGTATTCATTACAAACACATAACTGAAGATGCAGGCTCTGCAGTAGAACATACTCCTACTAGAAACCTCTAAGTGCGTAAGTAGTAATAAATATGTCAAACATCAGTTTCCATGCAATTGCTTTTTATGCAAACTTATTTCCACCTTTTTTGCATGCATTTGAAGATGAAAAAATTTAAATGGATTCCAAAACAATTTTCAGTTGGATATTGAGTTTTGGAAGCTTGTCTAAACATAGATGACTCCAAGAGAGGTCTTCTGCAATTCCTCCTTGCATAGTATGCAAGTGAGAACTACACAAGTCATCATGGGTCGTGGCAAAGGTGTGTCTGATTATGAAATAAGTGTAACCCTCATGATTACAGACTTTAGGGTAAGTGTAAGTTGGTGTTCTACACTACTTTATATTTCACTCTTAGTAGCATTGGCCACATTATCCCAACTGGATTCTAACACCTACATCTATGTTAGTGATAGCTCCTCCTAGATGTTTGCAATAGAGCTGCAGGCATTAAATGGCAAATCCTCTTAATACCTGCAGTACTATGAATGTCATAAAAGTGAAGATATACTCTCTGCTAGCCAGTAGATATATACACTGCACTGACTGGGCTTGATTTGTGTCAGAATACTGCAAGAATAAACAAACTGGCTCATTAGAAGGAATCACATTATGTCTTCCCATAGGAGGGCTGGTACAATGCTATCTAAATATTCTTTTAGAAGAATAAAACAGCATCCCAAATAGTTATAGGTAGACCTTTTCCAGAGCATAAACTCAGTGACTCTGATGCTCATCTTGCTAGATAGATTGGCACTCTTCATTCAGGCTTTCTGGCAAAACAACTAGGAGGTCTTTCTTCATCTCAGCCCTTTCCACATTTCAGAATAAAAAAACATCCCATGTTCCTGTAGAAGGCAGAGTAAACTAAAAATACGATAAAACAGAGGGACAATGCCTGGAAACTGTGGAAAGAAGCCAACTTCAAACATTCCTTACACATAAAAACTAGCAACTAATTCTGCAAAATCCATCTACCAAAGACAATAACTGGTTAGCTTATCGAGCAATCCCAAATTCTTCTGGAAAGTAATAAACAGTTAACAGGACTAATTACAGATTCCTCATTCACTGCAAAACAGTGCCTTGTGCTGTCAGCACCAGCTTTGTGGAACATGTAAGTCTTCCTCATTTCAACAGTTCAAAACAGACACATTTCTAATTAACTACTGTCTTGGACAAGGTGGTGACAATTTTTTACAACTATACCCCCAGTTAAATATTCTGCTGCCCTCTATTTTACTGACATTTCTTCTAACAACACCGGAGCCTTACTACAAAAACCTGAATTTCTCATCTTCCAAACTTCAGTAAACTGTGTCTTATATTCTTCAGAAAAGTAGTTGAAAAACTTGTTAAACTCAACACACGCATACACAATCAGGCCCTAACACCTAGACAAGTACCTTCAGCTTCCAAACATTCAATCAACATTATACCTCTCCCTAGGCTACCTTTACGTTGTGACCTCAAACACTTCAGGCCTATCTGTAGTCTCTGCCACATTACAAAAAACGTTCATGAAACTTTTGTATAAGCAGCCATTTAAGCACATAAATAACCATGACCTACTTTCAGATTGACTGCATGATTTCTGCAATGCCTTCAGGACACAACAGCTTTATGTACTGCAAAAAATACAATTTATAGTCATTTCAATGAGGACTTTAATATTGCTGGATTATTTGTAGAGTTGAATAGAACATTTGAGATTCTTAAACACGATATCATACCGAACGAACTCAGGAAAGTTGTTTGCAGATACAACACAATTAAATGAGAGATAAAACCTTTCAATTCCATATAAAAAAATTACTTTTCTGATAATGAAACCTTCAATATAGGAGTTCTCTCAAGGGGTCTGTCTTTTGCCCTCTATTTTCTCACATTTTATTAAAGACCTTGCTTGTGACTTCCCATTACTCAATGTCATACTGTGTGCAGATGATGTATCATTCATGGAGGGTAGCATATCACATACAGATCTGCAGTTACAGCTACAAAAAAGCTTTTCCCACTTGTGGCAGTGGCCTTCCACTAATGAACTGCTATCCCCCAAAATAAATGCTATGGTGTTGTCCTCATCCCAGAAATTGTCAAACCTCCCAGCTATTTTAATTGTGCATAACAAGGATATTATTCCTAATACCTTTATAGACAAGTATTTAGGCCTCACGCTTAACATGTCCTTGACATTCATATTTCATATTGATAATATCACTAACAAAGTTCTATCTAAACTTATGTTATAGGATTTCACATATTCTTTCTCCAGTTGCCTAAACAGCTATAGCTACAAATGTACTTCTCCCAAATTTAAAATATGGCAATCCTTTATTAGCTTTACATTCATCTTATAATAAGCAAAAGCTACAGTTTGTTGAAAACAAAATATACAGATCTGTACTATAAGCAGGCACATACACATCACTGTGACCTGCTAAATGGACTGTAATGGCTTCCAGTGCCTAACTGGGCTAGTCTCTTTATAAAGCACATTACTGTTCAAAATAATGAAGTTATAAAAATGCCAGCCTGTGAAACGAAATCTTGCTTTTAGAGAACAAATCTACTCTCTGAGAAACAGTGAGGAGTGCACCATCACCCTTGACTGTCTTTGACTGAAAACAGCTGTGGAGAAACAGCCTTCTCCAGGCTGGGGCATGCCTGTCATCTGGAATAAACTCTGATGTCAAGACACAACAAACCTTGGAAGACTGTAAAAATGCACTACAAGAGCACCACCACAAAGAAGCTATGTGTAAATGCTTTAAGGAAATAGTGGCTTTGAGTCCACAACTACCTGTCCAACTTCATAAGCATATTACTAAATTTAAAATCAGTATTATGTCTTCTACTCACTTAATGGAATGTGCCAATCTATATTTTGTATATATGTTACAATTATGCCTTATTTTGCATTTAGCATTGTTGCCTCACAGCAAGAGGTTCTCCCGTTTGATTCTCGGCTAGAGCGCCTTCTGTGTTGATTATGCATGTCCTCCCCATGGTCGAGTGGCATTCGAAAGACATGCGTGAATGGGCATGCCTTCATTGAAGGCTGGGCGTCGGGCTGGCACTTCGGCACCATAAAAATCTACTGCCAATCATTAGCGGACTGGAGTTCTGCTGTGGCGACTCCTAACCTGGAAAAGTCGAAAGAACAAACATACACGTTGTTTACACATCTAATTCCAATGTTTTTGTCTTCATGTATAATGACTTTGAAGAATTTCACTGCTATGCATGTTTATTATGTTGGACTTGCATATTTATGTCTGTTTTTGCTTGATCTCTGAGCCTGGGTCGTGGCTGAAAAATTAGCAGACCAGCCCTCTTACCCACCCTGTAAACAAATAGTAAGTAAATAAACAAATCTGAATCTGTGCTTTTGCATCCTTGAATTGGGCAAAATGTTGTCCTGAAAAAAAACAAGCTGCACATTATTACTTTCACAATGTATGTGTAACCTGCACAAATGGAAGGCCCCAAGAAACAAACTGCTGTAGATTAAATCCACTAGAACGTTAATCTAAAATTACAACAAAGAATAAAATAGTGCTTAAGTTAAAAGCACTGGAAAGATGATCCTTAAATAACAAGGCATGTATTTACATACTTTTGCCTTTATTTTTCTGTTTTATGGGGAATGCATTCTGTTTCTATTTTCTGTATTTTATTCTTTGTTGCAGTTTTTACAAATAGTATTGACTCAGCGATATGCACTGCAAATTTCTTTTTAGTGGCTCCTTTAAGATGATGTTTCAGTTCCTTGGGGGCTTGGTGGTCATGTGATTGAACACACAAGCTTTGAAATGAGTGTGTACTTACAGCATCATTATTTGATGAAGTCCATGTATGTTTTGAATTAAAGCACTTATCTTTCATTGTTTTAAACAGGTTTTTATTTTAAAAGGCTTTTGGATTAAAGTTCTTGTGGATTTTACCTACAGAAGTTTGTTACATTGGGCCTTCCTTTTGTGTTTTACCTGTATTTCTTCAGTTTATTTTCTGCTTGGTTTGTTTTTCTATGTGTGACTGCACCCATGTATTTATTTAGTGCACCTGAGACAAATGTGGCACAAGAGCAGGGAAAAGTTATAAGGGGGCTTCATCCTATTTCTCATGGGCAAGACGCTTGATTATGCTCAGGGTTGCCAGACGTCCCTATTTGGGCGGGACTGTCCCGAGATCAGCAGCCTGATCCCGAGTCCTGCCCTGCCGGTTTAAATCCCGGCCAGCCTCCGCTTTGTTTGTTTTTTTTTTATTGTCCCGTATACCTGGCATACGGGCCAATCAAAAATTGCTAAACACGGAGCTTCTTGTGTTCCGCATTAAACACGAGAAGCTCCGTGTTTAGCGATTTTTGATTGGCCCATATTCCGGTATACGGGCCAATCAAAAATCGCTAAACACGGATCTACTTGTGTTGAATGTGGAACTGCAATGCATTAAACACGAGAAGCTCCGTGTTTAGTGCAGAGCTACTGAGCGAGCTCAGTTCTTTAATGCGGAACTGTGTTCCGCATTAAAGACCTTTTTTTTTTTTTTGGTCTTCACTTGCCGTGAGAGACCTTCTTTTTTTTTGTCCCTACCTGGGGGACTGGAAATCTGACAACCCTAATTATGCTACAGGAGACCAGACTTCAGACACAAACTTAAGAAGTAAATGTAGATGGTTGGGAAGAGAACTAAAACAGGCTATGAACTCATTTTCCTCTAGTGTAACAAGGTGATCTTTGTGGTGTCAGGCAGACAGGTACATTTCCGGCCATGCTATGATGCTAACATATCTGTGCTTTAAATGTGAATCAGGCCAGCCTTGTTTATAAAGCATCTAGATTCATTATCCCTGAATCTAGGTTATCTGCTTGGAAAACAATCATTCCATGACCAGGCTATGCAGTTCCCCTTCTCTTCTTTTGCTTACTCGCTAGTTCTATGTACTTTCCAATTACTGTTAATAAAACCTGATAATTTATTTCTCTCTTACTAAGATGGGAGGACTACAATGTATCTTTTGGAAAGGAAAACCATCTATATACATCAGAAAAGGCCACTTACCTCTTCTCAAGTGTTATAGTTTTATAACTAATAATTAAGCATGCAGTTCAGGAGACAAGTGAGGAGCCTGACACAATTTCACAACTGTCCCAGAGCAATGCTGGTTAAGACATTTGCTTCATCACACAGTTGGCAAATGGAGTTTGAAGGAATAAAATCCAGCAGTACAAGAAGCAGATAATAGCTCATACTCCTTTGTGCAGTCTTATCTACAAAAAGTACTGCCCCCATGTCACATCTATTGTCCCTTGAGTGCTTCAGTCTGTAAACCTATAATGGTGTCCTTCCTAACCTGCTATGTCAACCAATACCACTAATGTCCACTGACAAAATTCTAATTTAAGGCCAATATTGACTAAATTACAGAATAACGTGATCATGAAAATGTAATTAAAAAAAATTATTGTCTCACACATACATACAACTGTATATATCTATTTGCCTATTGAACATTCATAATATTATTTGTATACAAAACATCAAGTTCTCTGCTTTTCGTACTCTATAGTAAAATCTTTCTTTCTTTTGTACTTCATCCTATGCTCATGCAACATACAGGCTTTAACAAGCTGTACTCATATATCAAAGTACTATCTGTGGTAGGTATTGCATCTATTTAAGTAGATGTGTGGTACTCAGTGGCGGCTGGTGACTTCAAATTAAAGGGGGGGGGCTGCAGGAGACAGCTGAATGGGTGGGGCCAATGGGGAGGGGTGAGGCCAACTAGAAAGGGGTGGGGCTATGCTCAAAACCACAACAACTGGAACTGTAATTAAATACGCTGCCCTGGGTACCAAACCATCATTACAAAAGTCCAATCAAGACAAAATGAAGTGTAGAAGAAATAAATATTTCAATGCATTGGCTACATGACAACTTACTTAATATCTAGATGGAAACACAAAGGTTGTGATGCATGAAAAAATAAATTACTTTTTAAATACATTACTGGAATGCCAGTCAGAATCAAGTATATAAAAAAACAAGCAGCACTCAACTCAAACCAGTTCTCCTTGCACTGCAGTTCTAATTATAATTTATATTCAGCCTTATAAAATTACCAATTAACATGTTGAAAGTAGCAATCTCTGTGTGATACCCCCACTTGTAAAAATGTTTCTTATCCAAAAAAGACCTGCTGCCTGACAGCAACTATCTACTTGTTTCATGGGGAAGACATGATCAAAGTAAAAAATGAAAAGCAAACAGGAAACAAGCTGGAGATAAACTGCTTAAAGGATTACTGTACAAGTTATGGACCACACATGATAGATTGGCATTCTGTTTAGTTTACGGGTAAAGCCTGCAAAGATGACTGCACGTCTCTAACAAATGTGATGAGCTTCTGAAAATACTGTAATCCTGTCCTTTATTACAAATACTGTCATATGCATTTCAATACCTAAGGCTTATACGTTATCTAGTTATGTAAATATTCTCTGCATGGCAACAACAAAAAGGCTTTCAATGTTGATAATTCTTTAACAGTATGCTTATTAAAGCTTACTTGCATCTTACAATCTCCGACAAGCTTACCTGATGGTAATTAAAGCATTGCTACTTAAACACAGAGCAACAGGGCACTGTGACAGCTTGCATTTTCTGAATAATAAGAAGCATAAATCAACAGTATAAAAATATGACAGAAAACCAGAACATTCTACGAAATCAAGGGCAGATGATAAGCCACGGTTATACTTGTGGTCTACCTTGGATGGGGGAATACTCTGCACACTTAAACTGCATAACTGCTCCTCGCCTTGCTTGGACACATCCAGGGCAACTACAATGGGGAGTGGGGTGCAACAAGTATGTCACAATTTGAAATGTCTCTGGTTGACAGTGATGGTTCTGACACTCATACCTCACAGCAAGAAATCTGGACAAAGCCATACATAGAAGTGGGACACAGGCCCAAAAATAAGAACAGTTTTTATATATTGCTCTTATAAACTTAGAAAGTAGTAGGTCTTGCATTAGTATGAATTTTCTGAAGGGTATGAAATCTGAAACTCAAATGTCTGCCATTATTTTCTAACTTCAATCTTTAATGATTTGCTACTAATTTGCCAGAAAACCGCAATTTTATGAAAAACAGACCAAAAATGTGATGCAAAAATATAAAAGTGCCACACAGTACAGCTGGAAACCTGTCAAAGAAGGGAAACTTTTTTAATATTAGTACTGTTAACTTGAGCAGCTGACAAAATAAGAGCATCTACATGCATTTCTGAAATAAAAGTAATCTATAATTCTGATCATTACAGCTATTTATAATTGTAAACCCTCCATGTTTTCTTCTAAATTTGCCATATTGCAGAGGGATTATTAGGGGGAGAGCAACATTTTGAGCCAAAATTGGGGACAGTTGAGAGGTTTGGATATTCCTAATTCTATAAAGCAATCTACTTGCATGTACCTCTCAACTTCGTAATGCACGAAATCTGGACAAGGCCAAATATATTGGGGGAAACATACAAACAGTACTAAAAGTTGCTCTTGTATAAACTTAAGACAATTAATAGAATAACAGGTCTTGCTTTAGCATGCATTTTTCTGAAGGTTATGACCTCTGAAACTCAATGTCTGTCATTTAGTGACTTCATTCCTAAATGATTTGCCAGAAAACCACAAATTTTATGAGGAACAAACCAAAAATAAGAAACAAAAATCTATTCATTCTGCAGAAATCTGGACAGTTGAGAGGTATAGTTCAGCTGGGGCCATCTATGAGTTTGCTGTCCTTCCCCCGTCACAAAATCATGGTCGAATGGAGCCTCCCCCCTTCAGCCATTCCAGTGTCCCGTTCCTTGGTTATTTCACCCCATTTACCATAAACACTGTAATGTGCATACTGCTTTACTTCTGCGATGATTTAGATTTCATTTGAAAGTTTTATTTTGCATTTTACAGCACAAACCCTAATAGATATCTGTTAAACAAAGCAATGCAGTCTCACAATGAAAATAGACTTAGCATTAAAACTTCTCTGCTTTTGAAACTCACATGCATTGAAACAGCATTGAAACCCACATTCAAAGAAAATACATTTTGCCATTGGCAGATAAAGATTAACTTTGGGCTGTTTTCAAAATCATAGGCTCCTTGAACACGAAACATACATGTGCTCTTTGATACACCTTCCTGGTTATATTAAATTATATTCCTTATACAATACAGTACAGTTGTTAGAGGAAATTTTTAATTTATTGTTTTGAACATTTTTCAAGTAAACAATGAAACAAAATGCATGTACCATTAATGAAAAAACTGCCCAGTTCAGAACATTTCCATCATAAATGTCTACTCTAACTTCTACAGTCCACCAGTATCAGTAAATATGCACACTCTGAAGAAGTAAAAGTCATCTAAATAATTCCACATTAAAGAAATCTGTAACTAATGAAGAGCTTGCTGCTAGCAAACAACTTTATATGCCATTGTTTCATCTACAAATAAAGTGCCTATTGCCCTTGAGGAATAACTTGCCTATGTTGCATTAAAACAATGATAAGCTAGTAATATCACAATAGGGAATGGATGGTAAACTGATAACAGGTTCATAGTTACTAGGTATCTTCACCAAAAAGGACTGCAGCATCCACCCCCTTTACAGCATAGTACAGTATCAGCAATGCATCTACCTACTGTGGAAGTAGAACCCACAGCCTTCTGCATGAAAAACAAGTACATTACCTGTTGTGCGATTAACAATACAAGCTTACTCAGCAAAAACAGCACTAAACTTTTGTTCCCCTGCAGCTCTCAGCTCCTTGTAAAATCTACTCGAAACTCAGCTGTATCTCTGAACTTTGCAGCACAAGAAATCTGGAAAAAGCCAACATTTATGGGGAGGGGGGAACAAAAGCCCAAAAGCCAGGGACACATTTTAAACATTGCTTGTATAATGTTGGAAAGTTGCTAGAATAAAATGCTGTGTTACCACCATATATTTCACTGCTAAGTCTTGAACCCAGGGTGCCCTGAGCAAAACAGTGAGAGCAACATACCACTATGCCAAATCATCTGTTTTGGGAAAGAGAGGAAGACTGAAATGTCTACCATTTAGTGACTTCAGTTCTCACCATAGCTGTCAACCTCTTAGCACAAAACACCTGAACAAAGCCAATAAAGGGGGAATACAGCCCCCAGACATATTCAGTGAATTCAGTTCTCACCATAGCTCTCAACCTTAGCACAAAACACCTGGACAAAGCCAATAATGGGGGAACACAGTCCCAAAAATTGGGACAAATTTCAAATATCCATAGTATAAACTTAGAAAATTGCTAGAATAAAAGGTTTTGTGTTACCATGTACTTTCTGAAGAATATGAAGTCTGAAATTCAAATGCCTGTTATTTTTATTTAACATTTGTTAACCAGGAAAGTCTGACTTGGAACAAAAGCCAATTTTCAGCAGAGGAGGGAGAAATACTCCAGACACATGTTCTTTATAAGATGGGATGATATGCAGACTCCACACCAAAGGTACCCCAGCCAAGAATCAAACCAGAGAACCTGTAGCTGTCAGGCAACAATGCCACCAGTGCACCACAGCACTGCTGACTTTGCAAGGGAAAACAAACATACAGAAACCACAGATTTTATGAGGAACAGAACAAATATGAGGCAAACATCTGCAAATTCTTTACAAATGGTGGTGGGCAGGGAATTCAGTCCCTTGCCACTTGCACCCTAGGTACAGGATTCACACCTGAGTATTCTCTACCCACCACCATGTGTTCTTTCTAGCCACCAGTATATAGCAACTGGGTAGGTGATCCTGTCTTCTATTTCACAGCAGCTAATTCCCCTTGAAAACAAGCTCCTCTTTTGCTGGTTTCTTCCCCTCCTCAGCCAGTGCATGCTAACAGCTGGTTTCCAGTTTGGGCTCTGCGAGAATAGGCTGGAGGCTCCAGCCTGCTGATGATGCAGTCTGGTTTCCTTCTCGTCTGTGTGGTCATCACCACACAGACTTCTGGGCTGGCAGGGCAGAGATGCCTTTCTCCTCTATCCGGACTGCCTAACATAGCAGTCTGGAGTTCTGTGAGTACCCAGGAACTCCAAGCACGCAGGCGTGGAGTTCTGGGACTCGCAATTTTGTTTTTAATTTTCTTGTACAGGTGGGGGGGTCTTTCTTTTGTACAGGTGGGGGGGGTTCTTCTTTCTTTAGGTGGGGGGGGCTGCAGTCCTGCAGTCCTATAGCATGAGCCACTCCTGGTGGTACTTACAATGTTGTCTTGTTGAAGTGGTCATCTGTTGTAATCATTATAGAGTATCACTAAAGAACATACAAAATTAGAGAGTAGTACACGGACTTCTTTAATTATGCTCCAAAGTTGTGAAAATAAACTTCTTAAGCACATCAGTAGGATGAGACCCAACATTAACACCACTTAGTGGTGCTTACAAAAGCTTGTTGAGCACATCTAAGCCCTGTGAGGATTGGGTCTCATGCTGGGGGCTGACAGAGAATAGTACTGGCACCAACAGTGGCAGATAAAAAACAACCTTAAAAAGCTGTTAAAGCTTCATTCTGCAATACTTATAAATAGAAAATATGGCTACAGAAGTGTCTAACAGATTTTTAAAGCCATTAGCCTTACAGAGGGGCACCTCATTTCTCTCTGCTGTCTGACTGTACCAAGTACTTTATTGGCTTTGAAAAGCTTTGAACGTCAGTAAAACACTTCACGCTCCTACACTTGCTTTTTGTATCTAGTATTACATGGAGCAGATTAACCTCTCCAGCTTCACTCTTGAGCTCAATTTCTTGGTATCCATGTCTCAAACACATAATAAGATGGTTTTGGTGGAAACTCTATCATAAATGTCTGCGTTATTAGCTGAACAACTATCTGAACAAAATATATTCACTGTTGACTCTATTCCACAAGTAAAAGATCTGATACCTCAAGTCCCACAGTTATTTAAGTTGTCTTTCAAACATCAAAAAAGAAAATTATGAGAGTTATTGTTGCACTTTTTAAGCATTTTGAATTTCAATACCCTGCTAAATATACATACTAACTGCAAAGGTACTGTACCTCAATGAAAGGGAAATACTTAGCAGCATTACCTCTACAGACTTGGTATATAATGCCCTTACATTCGCAAGACTAGTCTTCACATTTGAAAGATCACAATTACAACTTATGTTATTGCAATAGAGACCAGTTATATGCAGTCCTGTTAATTGTATAGTTACCTGTTGAATTTCAGAGGAATGTGATTAAAATCTCAGGAACAGCAAAATGTACAACACATATACTGTATATCTAAAATGATTAGGCCTTGGAAAAGTTAAGCTCACCTGAGCTGAACTGAGGTGGGCTACCAGCCGCAACTCAGAGCTGAGATACCGGATGACTAGAGGCTTCTGAGCTTCCAAATAACATAATTTGCCTGTTTTTTTTTTTTTTTTGCTTACTTATACTATTTATTGCTCTTTTTTATTGCATGCCACCTACTTTTATACTGTATTTATATACTGTATACTAAACTACACTGTGGTACTGCAATTGTTTGCATTACTGTGCCTGTTAAAACAAACTTTATTGCTGTTTTCACTGTTTACAAAGCTTTTTTGCTATTTTCTCTGTTTGTTAAGTATTTACTGGCATTTTCACTGTTTTAAAGCTATCTGTTCTGCTTGTTCTGGGTTTTCCCACTAAGCAGTGTTAAAATAACGGATCTGTTAGCTGTTTTAAGCATTCCTTAGAGCCTCCTTCCTGATTTTCTGCTGTTTTAAACATGTTTTAGTGTTTCACTACTATTTTTCTGCTGTTTTAAACATGTTTTGGTGTTTCACTACTATTTTTCTGCTGTGTTAAACATTATCTAGTGCTTCTCACTGAAACTAGGTAGTTAATAGCTGTAGCATAGTCCAGATACAGGTTTGCTGCATCTGGGTTTGTTTGTAGTGGTTGTTTTTTCTGAGCAGGTTTTCCAGGCTATCTTGGATTGGAAGGGGCCTGTCTGCACTTTAGTGAGAGGATTATGTTGACTGGACCTTATCTGGTAAAGAGAGGTCATTCTAGGGCTTGGAATAAGCATCATCATTGGCACTTTTTAATCTTTTTAAAGTTTTTTCAAGTTGTTAGCTTCTGGTATTCAGGCCCTGCATTTGAGCAGATTTCTGCCTGTTTGTGCATCGCATAGCACCATGCACTGCTGCACAATTGTGTGCCAAAGCCGGACAGTTAAATTTAACAATGTTTCCCTTAGATACTACTGAAGCACACTAGTGTAGCCCTCATCCTTTGTGCTTTCCTGGTCAATGAAATACTGCTAGTGAGCTGCAACCTATTAACCACCAGCAAAAAAAAATAAAACCCCAGGCAGAAATATCCAACACTGAGCTCCTCCCTGAATGATTCTGAAAAGCCACCCCTAGTGACAACAGTCTTCAACCAAGCATTATGGACAGTTGGACCACCCTTGTTTTTCCTGCCAACCTTGTTGACTTGGGTCTCTTGAGGAGTGTAGCAATTGCCTCATGTACACTGACAACCCTCTACTAATAACTCACTCTAGTACAGAGTGTGAGAGATATATCTAAACCAAGAAACTTGAATCTATGCTCTTTCACACTCAAAACAGTAACATGGAAAATGTTGTCAACTCACCCACCAATACATATGCACTTAGTACCATTACTCACACACACAGTACACATCAAACACAAAATTCTACATACGCGGGGGTTCTCTCTCAAAAAACTTACCTAAACCCCCGAGACTTCCAAAGCACAAGACTGCTACAACTAACACAGCCTCCATAGCACCCACAACACATAGCAGCACCAGTGTCACACCCACCAAGCCCATTAGGTGAAACACTTAAAAAACAATTTTTCTTGCCATTTGAGACTCAGTAGTGAGACACACAGATGTCCCACTCACCAGGATGAATAAGGAGAAACTCATGGTCAGCTGCCTGTCTGGTGCCAGGATTCATCAGATCATGCATGCACTCAGGTCTCTCAGCAACAAGTACCATTATGACTCTGTCATAGTTCATGTTGGTGTGAATGACCTGAGACATACCTCACTGGACTATATGAAGAGAGACATGGTTGAGGTCTCTGAGTATGTTTCCCAGGCAGGTATGTCCCTAGCTTTAAGCAGCATACTACCCTAACATAGGATGATGTCACAATATAAACAAAAAATTATTGATTTCAATAATTGGCTTAGTTTTAGGTGTCATTCAAGGGAGATTCAGTTCCTGTCAGCTTGGGAAGCCATGGTTGACAAACCTCCCTGCTTTGCCAGAGAAAATTCGCACCTGACACTTCTAGGCTTTCGGCTGCTGGTAAAGGCTCTTGCCTCCCCTATAGTGCCTTTTTAGGCAAAGTATCGAAAACAACATTACCAATGTAAAATTAACCAACCAGAACAAAATAAGGGTCATGCTGCTAAATACTAGGAGCATAGACTAAAAAATGTACTCCCTGGAAGCACGTCTGTCACTAGAAGAGGTAGATGTCTGTGCAGTCACAGAAACCTGCTTCAAAACCTCAGAGAGTACCCCAGCCTTGCAAGGCTACTGTGCCTGCCACAACTTTAGACTGCAAAATGAATGTGTGAAATCCAAAGGAGGCTGTGTTTCTATCTATATCTGAGATAAAGTCACCTCCCATATAGTTAGACTGGACAACTCCATGGAGTTACTCCACGTCCAACCTACAGTGGGTAAGACCCCCATTCAGGTCATAGCCAACTATAGATCCCTCTCCATGGGTCACAAAACCCATGAAGCCTACTGCAGACAATCCAAATGTTACCAAACACTCTGATTATGGGGGATTTCAATTATTCCACCATCAACTGGGAAACCTATGCTAGCCCCAACTTGCTAGCACAAAAGTTTCATAATGTTGTTAATTCAAATGCCCTGGAACAAATTGTTCATACCCAGAGAAGAGGACCAACATTCTAGATCTGGTCCTCACTAACATGTCAAACAGATGCACTGGCACAACTGTCGGACACTTAATTAAATCTGACCACAAAATAGCCACCTTCAAGCTGGCACTAACATCAGAACTCAAAAAGGGTAAAATCACACTACCGTTAAGAAGGTTTGAGAGGTTAATGTCCAAACAGTCTGTGGACTACAATTCAAAAAACTACAAGGGGAAACCAATGGGGACCCCGGACCAGGAACAAGAACGGATGGAACTAATAGAGAATATTGTAAATGAAGGTCACAGATGGGCATACAAAGAATTTAACATTTTTAATTATTGAAACACTGTTGTAACTACTACTTTTGATTTGTTTTCTAAAGGGTTTGGCTTTATTCCTGTACTGAAAACTAATGTTTTTAAGTTATTGATAGATTTTAAATTATTTATTAGGAAAAAGAATTTAGAGTTATTCTTTAATGGCAAGAAAATTGAAGCAAAAGAAAACTGTTTAACACGTACTAGCACTTTTAATCCACCACTACATCCACAGTTGAAGAATTTTGAAACAACTGTGGAAAGTTTTTTAAGAAGTGCTCTGAGACAGCACTATGTGAAGCCCAATTTATCTATGCCAGAACAAGAAATGCTTAAGGAAATTAGTAAAGATAGAACCTTAAGGGTTATGAAGCCTGATAAAGGTGGGGGAGTAGTATTGATGGATTACATCATGTACGAAGGGAAAATGATGGAAATATTAAATGATTCAGAAAGATATACAAGAATATCTGTTAATGAGATTAACATAGCATATCAAAGAATACGAATGCTTTGGAATGATTTATTAATGGAGGGGTTAATATATTTAGACACATTCAAATATTTAAATGTGGAAAAACCAAAAGTACCCTCCATTTTTGGTATCCCAAAGGTACATAAGGACGTCACAAACCCCCCTTTAAGAGCGATAGTATCAGCAGAAGACTCGGTGACAGCACCCTTGGCAAAATATGTAGATTTAAAAACAAAAGGATTGGTTCAAAATAATGTTAATATTTTGAAAGATTCATGGGATCTGTTGAGGAAATTTAATCACTCTTTATGTTCTGAAACGGTGACTTTTGAAACATTAGACATGGTAGATTTATTTACCAGTATCCCACATGATGTTGGACTGGAATGGTTTGAAGAGATGTTGGTGGGTTACCAGGCGATAACCCACAATGAATTTAGAACTTTACTTGTTCTGATGGAAATAATTTTGAAGAACAACTTATTTTTTCGAAGGCGAATATTTTAAACAAGTTAAAGGGGTAGCAATGGGAGCACATTGTGCCCCAACTTATGCTAATATTATTATGGTCTTCTGGGAAAACAACTTTGTTTTAAATTCCGCATACAGAGATTCATGGGTTTTTTATGGTAGATTTTTAGACGATTTGTGTTTTTTATGGAAGGGTCTTTTACAGATTACCTCAATGACACGACTAGTTTTCTACATTTTACATATAAATTTGATGAACATGAGTTGAATTATTTAGATGTGAACATTAAAAAGAAAGATGATGGTTTCACTTCTAGGATTTTTAGAAAAGAGACGTTTTCCAATTCCTACCTACATTACAAGAGTTCACATCCACATTATCAGAAAAAAAAGTGTAGTGAAAGGTCAATTAGTACGTCTTAGCAGGATGACTTCAGGCAATGAGATTTTTCATGAAGAGAGTAAAGTTTTGATGAGATTATTTGCTGACAGAGGCTACCCAGCAGACCTGCTAGACCAGATATTGAAAGAGGTAGTGGAAGGAAGGAATGGTAGATTTTCTCCAATTTTAGGTAAAACACTTACAGACAATGAAAACAGTTTAAGAGAAAAAGCACAAGAAAACTATAGTTCAGGTATCATAACTACATATGATGGTCAGTCTGGACTGATAAGGAGAATTATAAATAAGGAATGGAAACATTTTGCAAAACTTTCAGATTTAAGGTACATTTTTGATAATGATCTTAAATATATTTAACGTAAAGGAAATACTATTAAAAATGTATTAGAAAGGGGTGGAAATGGATTTGGTTCAAAGAGTATTTTGAGTAAAAAAAAAGGGGTTATACAAATGTGGAACCTGCAGTTTCTGTTCTTACTTAGTGACGGGTGAACATTTTTATTTGTCAGTAAGAGAAAGAAAACTAGTATTAAATACATATGTTAACTGTAACACCAAAGGTATTATTTATTTATCTGTATGTAGAGAATGCTGATCGTTTTATGTTGGTAAAAGTGAAAGGAAATTAAAACAAAGGATATATGAACATTTATACGACATTAGGACTAAACGTGAAACTAATGCATTATACAAACACACTACAATATGTAATAAAACTAAATTCCAGTTCTTTGTACTAGAAGTTGTTGAAACTGACCCAAGGGGTGGCATGTGGGAAAAGCTAGTAGAATATAGGGAATTATATTGGCAGTTGGTATTGGAAGCTACTTGGGTTCCAGGTCTTAATGACATGATTTCACTGCTCCCAGTGTTGAAATTAAGATCAGCCAAACTTTAGAAACTACAATTCATAAGAAAATATGACTTATGAACAACTATTAAGTATTTTAAAAGTTTTTAAAAAAGTGCATTTTAGTAGAGTTACTTGATTTTATCAATAGAGGGAATTATTAGAATTATTAGAATGTTATTTAAGACATTACACACTTACAATTATATATTATATATTTATTGTATAACAGTTTTAATAAACAAGTATATTTTATCAGATAGGGATATTGAAAATTGTTTTATTAGTTTATTATGTGAATTCATGTTGTACAAGTTTTTATGTAGTGTGGACTGTCTTTTTAAAATTTTGAATGTGCAAAATAATTGACTATATAACCAATTAGGCAATGCATTCTATTGGGCAAAAGTTAATTAAGGAATCTTTAAAATCTCAGAGGGTTGTTTTATAGGGTATCTGATGAAGTTGTAGACAAAAACGGGATTCTTATTGTGAATGTTAATTATTGTTTATTTGTGTGTATTTTTGTACTGTACTGGCTTTGACTAAGCCAAATATTCATGTAACTCGTTATTTATTATTAAAGCCGGTTGCCACCTTTGATTCAAGGTGCTTGTTTTCAGTTTATTAAAATCAGACTAAAAAACTTCACCAAGGCAAATTGTACCCTCCTAGGCAAAGGTATAAATGCATTCCAAGCCCCACCCCAAGCCAGAAGTGGCAACTATGCCAAAGCTTACATTAAAACCCTTTGCAATTTCTTGCATAAGTGTATAAACTTGGCTGTACCAGAAAGTATCAAAGCTAGAGCTCCAAGTAAAAACAAGCTGTCATGGTGGACATCTAGCATCAACAAACTTTACAATAAATGCAAAAAGTTGCTGTCCAAGAAGAAAAAAAAAGGGAAGGCCACAACAATGGAAAAGCACTCTCCTCAGCCTCAACAGGCAAATAAGACAACTTGTCAAATCATCTAAAGGCTCCTTTGAGAGAAACTTAACAAGTACAACCAAGGATAACTATAAGGCCTTTTATAGCTATATAGACAGACTAAAAGGTAGGTCCCAAGACTGTGCCGAACTAGTGTCCATTACGGATAGGAACAATCTATTAAATCTGCAAAAATAACCAAGACATAGGCACAAACTCATGCCTTCCTCCTGCCCTTAAGGGACTTATACTTAGTAAATTGGGTTATATTGGCTAGGCTTGTAAAGGCCCTCAAGCCGTTAGCCTAGTAATCTCCTATGAACTTATAAGCCTATGTATATGAAGGCACATCCTTTAGAAACCCATATCTGACACCATAATCTTTACAGATAATGCTACAAAGTTAAATGAATACAAGGGGCCATGCCTGTTGGCTTGTTGGGTAATCCAGGATCTCTGAGATATGGCTGTGCTATAGCAGGTCATTTGGAATAAATAAGGTTAGTAGGGATAGAAGGTATACCTTGGTATGCACAGAGATTAAGTGATAGGGGCCTTCTTCATATTCAGCTCCCTGAAAATAAAAAAAAATAAAGCTTTGAAGAGGAAGAACACTGATAAAGCTAACAGGACCCACGTGAGGGTGCTGTGTGACTTGGAATGTAATGCTGTTTTTGTCACACAAATTGAAAGTGCACGCTCCTCACCACATTGGCAGTCAGGTTCATATGTTCAAACATATTTACTAGGCTATTGATCTGTGACAATCATAAGAAGCCTAGCTTTAAATCCCCATGGCAAATTTTAGCCTTTATATTCTGTGTATGAATAACCCAGAAACATATAGAACAAGGAAATGTTGGGGCATTTTCTTGTTACCCCTATCTATGAGGTGCATGGGTGCTAAACCTGTGGTGAATTTGCAGTTTCCCATCTATTCATCCAAATTGTATTTGAACAGTAAAAGAAGCATTTCCCTTTATGTGGAATAGAAGATTGCTCCATAGAAGACGTTTTGTCTGCAATACGTACTTGTCCCTCTAACATTCTACTAGTTCAAAATGATGTGAAGATTACTGATCCTACAGACATTGCCAACATACTGGCTGACAGGTTCAGTGCAAACTTCTCCCTCCCCCCAAAAGGAGAGATATCTATACCAAGTGATTGCAGCCCCCCAAACATCTCCAACGCCCAAGTGAGAACTGCTCTCTCCAAAGCAAAAAACACAGCATCCATGGGACCTGATGGTGTCCCCGGCTGTGTGCTCCACGAACTCAATGAGGAATTAAACCCACAGCTAGGACAGCTGTTTAATCATAGTCTTACCTCTGGATACGCACTCCAGGAGTGGCGCACTGCAACTGTGGTCCCACTTCACAAAGGCGGTGCCTCCACCGACCCTGGAAATTACCGTCCCATTAGCTTGACAAGCCTTATCTGCAAAGCCATGGAGAGGATCATAATGGACCTCATAAATAAAGACATAGGGAATTTGCAGACTTTGGATCCATCCCAGTTTGGCTTTGTCAAAGGCAGATCATGCCTTCTAAACTTGGTTGACTTTTTCGAAACAGTCACCAAAGCCATTGATGAGGGAAAGGCAGTCCATACAGCCTACCTCAATCTGGCGAAGGCCTTGATACAATACCCCACTCGGGTATCATTGAAAAACTCATCAGCTTAAATGTTAACCCATACATCACAAGATGGGTTGCAAACTGGCTGAGTGACAGAACCCACAGGGTCAGAGTTGCTGGCGCCATGTCAGACTCAAAGCCTGTCACAAGTGGTGTACCACAGGGCTCAGTCCTGGGCCCACTCTTGTTTGGCATCTACTTTTCGAAGTACAAGCAAACACAGGAGGGTTATGGCTGACAAAGTTTGCAGATGACTGCAAACTGGGCGCCATAGTAGAAAACACATCTGACACAGATATCCTTCAGAAGGGTCTCACAGAAATGGATAACTGGTGCCAGAGCCATGGCCTAAAGTTAAATGCCAAAAAATGCATAGTCATACCCTTTGGGAAAAACAAGGTTACCTCTAGCTACCAAATAGGTGGCAATCCACTGAGCACAGAAGAAGTTATCAGGGACCTGGGGACCCAGGTTGATAGTAGTCTGTCATTCGACACCCATGTAGCTAAAGTAGTTAGGAAGACCTTCTATATTGCCCACCTTATCATGAAGGGATTCTCATCTAGATCAAGGGAGGTCATAGTCTCCCTATACTCATCACTCATCAGACCAATGATTGAGTATAATGCCCCATTCGGAATGTATCTGACCCGACACTTGCAGCAGCTGGAGAGGCCACAAAAGTTCCTCACCAAAAGGATAAAGGGTCTCAAACATCTGTCCTATGCTGCCCGACTGAAAGAACTCCAGCTCTATTCAGTCGCTTACTGCTTGCTCAGAGGTGACGTTTGCCTAACATACAAGGCCATGTCAAACCCAGATTTGATGAATATGCTTCACCTCAAAAAATCTAGATCCGTCAGAGCCACAAGGGCGGGAGACTTAAACCTCGACACGGCTATTAATAGGACGTGCTGGAGGGATAGATTCATCACCCAAAGACTCCCTATGCTGTGGAATAAAATCCCGGTATATGTGAGGCAGAGCACCTCGCTGGCCTTGTTCAAGAGAAATCTTGACCAATGGATGGGAGATCGCAGATATACCCCAGGGATTACCTCAGTGTCACTGCTCAACAGAGGCACAGCAAAATAATGGGTATAGTTCCCCATACTAAAGGGGTGGCGTAAGCCACAAAACTATGGGCTAGGCTTGTAAATGCCCTCGGGCAGATAGCCTAGTATGAACCTATGAACCTATGAACCTATTCTATTCATGTTGCATCAGAGATTGAGATCACTTCAGTGGGTGTTCATACTCCCACTGAATTTGTAAATATGCAATAGTTTTGACAGGACAGGGTCTGTAGAGACTCTATATGTGAGTCAAAGTAGAGGGGCAAGGCTTTGAGATCGTCTACATAGTTTTTGTGACTTAAGCCCCTGATATTTTAGTGAGAAAGCATTGTGGTCACTGCAATTGTAATAAGTGTTTGAGTAGGTGCATACTGAATGGGGTTTATATTAAATAATCAGCCTGATTAGAGCTGAATACAGTAGAATAATTACATCCCATGACCTCGGCACTATGATTTTAGATATAAGCTGCACAATAAAAATGGATTTCCTTACAACAGTGGCCACATGGTAATCAAAGGATAGCTCATAGTCAACATAAGTTCCAAGATTCCTAGCAATGGGATCAACTTTCAGGACTGTGTTGTTAATGTGCTAGTTATACAAGAAGCCATGCTTGCCAAAGGGCATGATTATGCATTTCTTGATATTTAGTTGTAGTCCATGTTTTTGATTTCAACTTTTGGTTTAGGAAAGACAATATTGGAGGATTTTGATGTCCTTTGGGGAGTTTATGATTGCACCAAGTTTACAGTCCTCTGCAAACTCGGTCAGCCATAAACCATTAACATTTGCTTTGACCTCTGAGAAGTAAATGCCAAAGAGGAGTGGCCCAAGCACTGAACCCTGGGGTACACCGCTAGTGACACGTCTTTTGGAGGAGGTACAGCCACCCACCCTAATGTGTTAGTTTCTATTTATGAGACAATTTGCTATTCAATAAGCTACTTAGGGATATACAATTAGCTAAAATAGTTTTTCTATGATACTGGAGTGTAGAATGGTGTCATTTACCTTTGCAAGGTCTAGGTATGCTGTGTGTACTGATTTGTGCTCATCCATTACCTCAGTAATACTCAGAAAAAAGTTGACCAGGTTAACTAGGCATGATCTGCCACTGTTGAATCTGAACTGGCTAGGATCAAGAGTTTGTAGGTTAGATATATCTTTATTTATTAATTCCATAATAATCCTTTCCATAGACTTACAGATGAGGTTGATCAGGCTTATGGGTCTATACTTATGTTGGTCTGTTGACACCCCTTTGTGCAAGGGGATAGCTGTTTCTGTCCTCCATTCATCTGTCATGAATCCTGGTAGGAGTTGGATATTGAATAACCTCTGTAGAGGGTCTGACAAGACATGTTTTAGACTAACCAGCAGATGCCTGGTATTTACCTGGCCCCAAAGAAGTTGTGTTCTTGGCCTTGGACTTGTTCTTTGGAGATGTTGGGGGTGGGGAGGTAGTTGGATGTATGTGATCTGGGAATATGGGTAGGGTTGGAGACTGTAGTTTGACCTAAATTTGTCTGCTAGTACATTGCCTATGTCCCTAGTGTCTGAGTATATGTAGTATTTACTATTATCACTGTGCACTGCTGTGCAGTGTTCCTGAGATTTTTAACACAATTAAAGAAGGTGTTATGGTTATCCTTTGCCTGGGTGGATAATTTAACCATATATCTGCTTTTGGTTGATTTGATCAGAGTCAGGAGTTCCTTATTAGGATTAGCGGAGCGTTATTGACATTAAAATTTATTTATTTATTTTTGTGTGCAATGAGTTTTCTTTAATTATAGAGCCAGTTTCAATTAAAGTTCTACCACAGGGCTTTGTTTTTAAATTTGGCATTGCATTTACTTCTGATTAGGAGAGATGCATATATGCAGATATTTACATGTGCATAGAATTTGTCGATAAAGGATTCTGCATAAACAGGGGGGGTTGCCAAGATGAAAGGGGGCATTTTAATTTAGCCAGGTCACCTCTTAATTTTAAAAGACTAGCCTTGGTATAATCTCTGATTAACAAGGTATTGGTAGATACTTCCAGCTTCAGTCTTAAGGTGAATGTGACTGATTTGTGGTAAGATTTGTTAAGTAAGGAAGTTACAAGTGGTGAGGATCAAAGTTGCCCCATAAAATTAATGACAAAATCCAGTATGTTATTGCCTCTGGTTGGGGTGTGGACTAATAACTAATTTGTATTGATGAGATCCATAAATTTCTGGGTGTACATGTTTTGAGGATGTCCAAGTCTCACAGTTAATGGAGGGGCAGTTGAAGTTCCCTAGAGGTTAATGTTTTATTTAATAACTAAGGACTTCAAAGTGGTTAGAAAGGAGGTATGGGCTAAGGGGGGTATACAGGTAGTTTCATACGTAGATATTGTATGATAAGGGGGTTTCACTCTGTGAAACCTAAAATATATCTGGAGTTTATGCTGCCCTGAAGAACCAAACACTATTATATTCCTAAATTGTTGTGCATTGCCAGCATTCACAACACTGCTACAGCTCCTTTTACTGCACAAAAATCCAACTCTGTGAAACTTAAAAGATATCAGGAGTTTATGCTGCCCTGAAGAACCAAACACTGTTATATCCCTAAATTCCTGTGCATTCGCAGCATTGATGAAACTTCTACAGCTCATTTTACTGCACAAAAATCCAACTATGTGAAACCTAAAATATATCAGGAGTTTATGCTGCCCTGAAGAACTAAACACTATCATATCCTTAAACTGCTGTGCATTCCCAGCATTTGTAAAACTGATACAGCTCCATTTACTGCACAAAAATCCAACTCTATGAAACTTAAAATATATTGGGAGTTTATGCTGCCCTGAAAAAACAAACAGTATTATATGTATGTTTCATCACAAAAAGGTTATTTTGAAAGCTGTATTTTATGATAATTCTTAACTTGCTAAATACAAACACCTGAGCCAGCAGCAGGGATTTTTTACACTATTTTGCCCTCCTCCAATATTATTACAGAGGTTTGCACATGGTACTGGATTATAGTTCTTTCCTCTAGTCCCTATAGTAATTTGATTGGTCATCAGAAGTGTTTTGAATTTTATATCTTCCCTATAGACTACCTTCCCAAATTAAATACACTTTGTTTCACTTTTTTTCATTGTTCTATTTAACCATAGCCCTCTTGCTATATACATTTATTTAGGCTCCCAGCTGCCCGTACCAAGGCAGTCTCACTAATATCTACAATAACAAGTGTTATAGCTTAATAGACACATGCATTTACTACTAAGCAGCCAATAATTCAGAGTAATTGATTGTTTTTTCTTGCACATACCTGAAATTTGACTCTTCCTGCTCTGTTTGCCCTTTGTTATGCTTGGGCTCACTCCACTCCCTTACCCTACCCCTATTCCCATCCACCCCGAGGCTCCTGACAATTATACCTAGCTAGCCACTCCCCTAAGCCTCACTCTCACACCAACCTCATTTATATGCAACCACTCCTTTTCTCACTCTCTACAATCCACATCACCATCCACCTTCACTCACATCACCTCACTCACACAATACCCAAAATGTAAAATCCCTTCAGGATTATACCCCCTACCTAATCCCCCCACTCTAACCACAACCTACATAAAGTATAGCCACACCTAAATACCTACTCAATCCTGTAAAGATACCTACTAAAAATTCACAACAATACATCAACACTTTGTCTGAGCAAAATGTGGTCCCTAACCTTTACATTAATAATAAGCCTCACCATCACCTCACACTTAACCTCCTACAACTACAACAGCAACTCAACAGTTCAGACTAAATCACCTTCCTGCATTACCCATTCACAAGACATACCAGCCTTTTCAGTAATATTTCCTTCTATCTACATCTCAAATCTTGACCTTGCCTAATTCAAAGTAACCCCACACCAACTAAACAACCACATTTCCTGAAAATATAACACATCTATAATCAAACATCTGAAAACTATAACCCAAATAGAATCCCGAGTCATACTTAGTGGATACATGCACCCAAACCCTGGCCCTACAAAGAATAACAAACCACCCTGCTACCAAACAAATAATATTCTAACCTCCCCCAGGAAATCAACAGATCTCCTTACACTCAACATAAACATAAGGAGAATACTGAACAAAATCCTAGCTACACGCTACCTTTGCCCTCTACTCCCAAGACAGTCCTTCTCACAGAGACATCTAAACAAAATAATAATGACTTTGTTCCACCTGGTTACAATGTTCTTAGACAAGACAGAATATCCAAAAGTGGTGGAGGCATTGCCCTCCTCTTCAAAAATAACCTGATCATTGAATTGTTAGTCAACGAACACCTCAAGTTCAATAATACAGAAACAATATTCATTACGCTGAAAATCCACTAAAAAAAAAACACTTACACATAATAGGTACCTATATACCCCCCTAGCAATAACATTAATACAGTAGAATCCATTCCAGCCTGGGGATCCCAAAAAATTCACCAAGAAACAATCATACTAGGTGACATTAATAAAGACTGGTCCTCCTGTAACTCGCTCCACCCCACTAACCACATTAACTTACACAAATTCACTCAACTAATCAAAACCATAACATGGGTAGGTAAAGCATCAAAAAAGTCCATCCTAGACTGGATCCTTACTAACAGACCATCTCAATCCTACTACTCAGGCTCCCCTCCAGATACCCTCTGTGACCACCTTCCCACCATTATAATTAGACACTAAGTGAATCCATTAAAATCCTCCACCCTCCAACAAATCCAGTACACAAAGACTTTCAAAATCCATGACATCATATCTGCACTTAATCAATGAAATTGAAAACCACTCTCATCTCTCCCCCTGGAAAATGCCGTAGACTACTTCAATAACACTTTCCTAAACATTCTAAATCATCTTACCCTATCAGCACTGTCAGAACTAAATCCAATTATGCCCCCTGGCAGACCAGAGATTCCTGTCTCTTGCTAAAACAAAGAACTAAAGTATGGGACTCATGGCATCAAAATAAAACCCACACTAATACACAGGCATACCAGGAACTAAGGAACAAAGGCAAAAAACAAATTAGGACAGATAAAAGGAACCACTATATAGGCATTCAAACCAGACACAAAAATAACCCACACAAATTCTGGGCTGCCATTAATCAAATCCTACAACCAGGAAAGACTAGTACTCCATCCCTAACATTGACACCACCACCAATAATATTGCTACCCAGTTCAATGGACACTTCATTAAATCCATCCTAGCCCTCACCAGTAATAATTCTCCCACTTCACATCCAAACCTATCTTCTGTACCAGCAGACCAAAACCTTCTCTACTAGCACAATATATAAATCCCTAAATAGGCTTAAACCCACAAACCTGGCCACCAAAAAATTACCTGCAAAGTATCTAAAGATCGCAGCCAAAGCCATCTCTTATCCAGTCTCCATGCTCATTAATCGCTCTTTATCAGAACAACTTGTTCCTTCTTTGTGGAAAATTTTGCATATAATACCACTCTACAAAGGAGGTAACTGTAGAACTATCTAACTACTGTCCAATTGTCATTCTATCCCCTTATCTAAAATTCTCGAAAAATGTATACATTCCCAAATAATGCACTATGTCTTCACTAATAAACTGCTAACCAACACCCAACACAGATTCTGCCCCAATTAAAGTATTGACACAGGCCTTATTGGCTTTACCAACACAGTAAACCAACATCAAAACAATGGTAACCTAGTATCCACTGTATTTCTAGATCACCAAGACCTTCATTACTGTCTCCCATCCCAAACTCCTTTCTGCTCTCTCCAATCTTAATCTCAGCCACTCCACACTAACATGGTTTCAAGACTATCTAACCCACTATCAACAAGCAGTAAAATGGCAAAACTCCTTATCTCCCCTCCTACCTGTCACCCTAGGGGTCCTCCAAGGATCCTTTCTTGGACCTCTTCTTTTCAACATATTCACCAAACAACTCCACAAAGCTACCCAGCATGCCACTCTAGTCCAGTACCCTGATGACTCCACTCTAATTTGCTCCACCCCATCACTCCCTCAACTCCAAGAATTGACATGAGTCCTTTACTGCTGTTGAAACCTGGTTAGCCAGCTCTCAACTAATACTTAACCTCAATAAAACACAGCTAATGATATTCTACCCCACTAGAGCCTTAGACCCCATACCACCATTCACAATACTCTCAGCTAATAACATCACACCTCTCCAACACACCAAACTTCTAGCGGTTATCATAGATCACAAAATGAAATTCAATATGCACATTGCACAAACAATAAAGAAAGTCCATAAAAATCTTGGAACCCTATCTAGATGCAAAAACTACCTTACCAATGACAGTAAAGCCACCAATGCAAGAACCCACCTACTATCCACACTCCTTTATCCCTCACCCATATTCATCAACCTAAACAAAGCAGACTTTAACAAACTAAACACCTACTACAATAAAATAGCTAGGTTTGCTATTGACTCACCCTTCAGGACACATTCCTGCATAACAATCACGCAATTATCCTGGCTAGAATTACCTGAACTGCTCACATATAACCAGCTTACAATAGCCCATCAAATTCTATATTATCCTGAGAGAGTTCCTGCTCTTCAAGGTCTACTTAATATCTAATCCAACAAACGCTTGTTAAGATCCACCAATAACGCACTGGCTGACATAGAGAAAAGCAACAATAGCTCTGGGGACTCCTTGGTTTCCATTTCTGTTGCAAAAGCATGGAATACCATTAGAAAAATGTCCACAGTCTCATAAATCCAAAAAAAAAAAACACAAATAGCAAACTTCACAGGGCAGAATCACAGATTTTTCTTCACCACTTTATTTGGTACCTCGGCCTTTCACCTTCAAAGATGCATGGAATACCATCCCTGTAAATATTAGGACCACTGAAAACAATAATTATTTAAAAAAACTCCTCCAGTCCCATTTACATAGTTCTTGGTTATGTAATTGTTCTGACCTTGGGTAGCTGCACTTAATTAGACCATATTATACTTTAACCTTCTATGAAAGCATGCGACAACTCCTTTCTATACTCTAATTCAATGTGTGTTTACTCTAATAGCCACTGATGAGTGTAACCAAATGACTGAACAAGATCTCCTTTCAACTGTATTAGTTATTTAACACACTGGGCTCCTTATGGTATATTTACTTTTTGCTCCTTTATTGGCCTTGGAACTGTACCTTATTAACTTTTTCACTCTGTACTGTTCTTTATTAACATGTGTATTGTATTTACTGTATTTGCTGCACTAATCTTTGTGGAGCTTTTCTCACCAGGCCTCCTCTGAAAATGGGATCCATGCCATTTCTACAAACGCCATTCGACCGTGCGGAGGACATGCAGACTCCACACAGAAGGCGCTCCAGCCGAGAGTCGAGCGGGAGAACCTCTTGCTGTGAAGCAACAACACTACCACTGCACCATCTACTTATTCACTAGTAAAAAGCAGAAAAGCATGGCTTTCTTAGTGAAAAGGATTAATTTGACAGTCCAGGTTCTTGCTACTAGAACTTTCACAGTAGATGCACCTCCCTTTTAAACCAAAGAACTGGGTACAAGTTATTGTGCAGCCTTTTATCAAGAGCAGCATTTGAAGCTGAGTCTGTTTAATGGAAAGGAAGCCAGAACAAATCATTGAAGCAAAGCAGTCCTGAGGTTTTAAGGTACCTGCAACCTGATAACTTGTGTAAGTGCTGTTGTACAAAGGATTAAATCAATTATCTTAACCTCAGGAATCAGGACATACAGCAACAAAGATATGCTATAAAGCAGCAATGGAATAAATTAATAAACAGAAGGAATGAGAGTATTTCACATGCCTTGCAGTATTTCACTTTCGTTTATTAGCCAACTGCAAGACTTTACCTACAACCAAAGTACTCTGCACCTGTATGGTGATAAAACATGATACATACCATCAGCTGTTTGGTGGTCACAATGAAATGTAAGTCACGGTACTATCAAAAACATTTAAAAACTAGGTGCCGTTTTTTATTACTCAGCAGTGAAAAAGAATAAAATAGTATGACACCCCAGCAAATAATATTAAATATGTAGTTTAATAAAGTGCCCATCTGGCTTGTTCATATACTGAAGCTTATATCAGGTTTGACTATCATGCTTCCAGGTGTATAGGCTCAAGCTGCACTGCCTCTATACACTGCAAATATTTCATCGCATTCATTGGTATGTGCACAAACACATACGTCACTAGGCCACTCTATCAGTACAACCAGACAGGAAAAATCTGAATTTGCTTAAACATAATCATATTACTTTAAAAAGGTGAAATCTTTCCCTTTCAGATAATGCAACTGTATAATACAGACACATCATGCCCAGTGATTCAGATATTTAAGCACACCCTGCCATGGCATACTGCTTATGTACGGCATGTTAAAAGGTAAATTTCAATGCAACATTTCTCAGTGCAAAGGCTTTTTGGCTGTAATAAAAGTAATGTTACAAAAATAATGTCTGTAATAACAGTAATGCTACAAAAACAATCAAGTGCCATGTCACAAGGAAATGTAATTTAGCTCAGTGAGAAGAAAATTATTTCTTTTATGAAGACCAATTAAAACAGTGTACGTTTTGGAAGCTTGTGATATTAAGCAATTAAAACTGCATGAGTTATTTGTCTGCAAATACAGAAAATTAAAATGTTTACTCATAACTCTGCATGTTTTAATATGCTTGCCTCCAAGTTGTATCTTTTCTTTTTTATGATCTACTCTCATGAATAAAACTAATGAAAAGTTGCATGCTTTATACTGATAATGACGTAAAGTATTGATGTGAAATATCTTTTTGGGCATTTTAAAATCAGTTTGGATCAATACTGAAAAATGAGTATCATATTTAGAAAGAAGTCAATATGTTGTAAGATGTACATCGAAATAATGTAAAATGCCATGCTATGTGACTACTCTCCCTCATTTAAATCTAGGCTCATAATTTAAGGCCTTTTCAATATTTTCCTGCAGATTTTCATCATGCAGCTTCCCTTTCATTATTCTAATAAATACATAGTGATAATATTTGCAATTTGTTCTAAAGATTATTTTGCCAAGCAAACATGAAAACATATTAGAGGACTGGAAAAAATTGACTTGGACATGAGGAAGTGAAGGTATCCCACTGACATGTGACCTGGAAAAGAACTCTGTATAATATAAGTTTTACATCAAACTATTAAAACTGTCAGCATCAGAGTGTGCTAATCAGTGTTGATGCAGCACTGCATTTTTAGCAGATTTTACTGTTTTTGTGTCCTCTTCATCCCTATTACACTTCTTCACGACTCAAAATAATGAATTTTCATTTCATATCTTACATGGGTAGTGATTTTTCACATGAAATTAAAATTAATTCTTCAGGCTATAAATTCACAGTGATTCATGATGATGATCATGGTTTATATAACGGAACCTCT
The DNA here is from genome assembly GCF_019279795.1 of Protopterus annectens. Lineage (NCBI taxonomy): Eukaryota > Metazoa > Chordata > Ceratodontiformes > Protopteridae > Protopterus > Protopterus annectens. The sequence continues at coordinate 101,161,602 of NC_056733.1, read as the reverse complement.
TGAATAATATGGTGAAGATTTGATGCACAAGAAATATACTGAAAGGCCCTGACTCATAAAATCCTGTAACAGTATTTATAGTACACATCTTACTTTGGAGTTAGATGCCACTGAGTGAAGATGTGCCTATAGTGCTTGTTAAGTGATAACATGGTAGTTACTGCTGGAAAGTATGTATGTAGTTAAGGTGTGTAGAGTAAAACTTGGGAAAACAGTGTTATTTAGTGCTACCTTTGTGCCAAACTCAGACAAAGGCAATAGAGACAGGGCAGTTTTAGAATTTATCTGGGATATGTGCAGATGATTGGATGGCAGACAAGAGTGGGGTATTTGTTACGCTCTTTTTTAATTAAATAAAACCACAGATCTGGTTTAAAGAACATAGCTGCTCAATTGTTTCTATGACTAACACAGAGAAAATAGGTAGTAATGACTTTTTAATAATTAAATATACTTGGCCTTTGATTTAGGGCTAGTGGTCACAGTAGAAAGATAAGGCAAAACAATAAAAAATGCCTGCCCCCAATTCACTCCATAGCTTTATGAAAGGTACAGATTTTGATATGTGATACAAAGCTATAGTTAGAGTATTATTTAGCAGGAAGAGCTATACCTAAGGACATACAAGGAAAAGCAGCTGATTTAAGCAGTCATGGCATGAAGGCAGTGTGAAATATCAAGATAACAGGTACAGGAAAAGTACAGTCTGTTTGTGAAATATACAGACATTGGACTGGCAGCTTTAGTAAGAAGGTATAGCACAACAGAAACATACAAATTAATATGACTTCTGCCAACCAATAAACTATCAACATGCATCTAGTTCAGATAAACTTGCATTGCAGATCTGAGCTAGATATCGTTCTAAGAAAAACACTTCCACAGATACTAGTGTTCCATATTTGCCCTATAAACACGGAGACCTCAGCTGTGATTCAGTGCATTGTTAACCAAGTGGCTGCTGCTCCATTTACACACCTGCAGGGACATGGTCTACTAGATCTGCTACAGTCCTCCTCTCTTACACTTTTATTTACAATAAAGGAAACAACATAATCTTGAACATCGGTCATTATTTAATAGAACATCTGTTTCATTTTATTCATACTGTTTCTTTCAAAGGTATTTATCACATGGTTGGCCTAGCATTATTATCTATGAACCAACGTGTTCAAACCCTAATTGCTTATCACATTTTAATGTGAAAAATGTTTTGGTTTCTTAAAATTCTTTCATACTGTATTGTCATATCACTTAGCAGTATTGATTCTGAACTGTAAAAATTTCCAGCACCAATTTATAGTTCCGTCTGTACAGCTTCTTAATAAAGCATGCATCCACCACAGATTTATCCTTACCTTTGGAACAGACTCCCACTTTATATCAAGCAGAGCACCTCATTGGCCCTCTTCAAATGCTAATTGGAGGTTTGGATGGGTAATCATAAATTTACCCCAGAGGTTCCACCTGTGCCCCTCTTGGACAGGAACAATAGGTGTTGATCATGGAAATAAGGGTAACACTTGCCTAGGCTAGTAAGAGACAAAGGGTCATTAGCCTAGTAACCTCCTATGATCCTATGATCCCATGCGCTCATGATAACACCTCTGTGGTCATCTAGATTTAACCAGTGACCTGTCTAGGTCCTCTAAGGCTGCCCCCTGGAGGGAATTGTCCTATACACTTCTGCCACTCATTCCTTTTGCTAGACTTAAGTCACCCATCCTGATACATCAAATATCCAGACCGGGTCTGATGAAGCAGTGATGCGAAAGCGCTTACCGTTGTTCTTGTGCACCTGAATTAAATCCTTTCTTCGTTTTGTACACACTTTCTGGTTGTGACTGTTATTTCTGGAGACGACATCTACCTGTTTGGATTGTATGCCCTTCATTGCATTGCTCCTAGTTTGTACTTTCAGCATTATTTTGGTACAGTTTTGGCTGTGCATACATCTTATGGTGCTGGTATGACATTGTTGATTAACTCCCCCTGGGAATGGTTTTGTTCATCCATCCTTCTTTGTTAAAGGTACAGCTATGCATACATCTTTTGCTTGGGTTTTAGGAAGATACTGTCAAAGGGGAGGTAATGGTTATCCTCCCTTCAGAAGTATAGTCTTGCAAATCCAGTGATTTTTTTTTTCATCCTTAACCATAGTAATTGGCTGTAGGCCATCCACTTCTTGAGCATGCCTTAACTGGTTTGTGAGCCTGATTATTAAATGCTGCCTGCTAGAGTCCCATGGTGAACATGCCTTAACTGGTCTGTGTGCCTAATCATTACATACTGCCTGATAGAGTCCCGTGGTGTTCATTTCACTTTGTGAACATGCCTTAATTGGTTAGTGCGCCTTCTCCAAGATCCATGTCCTGTGTAGTAGCAAACATTTCTGTCCCAGTTCTTCAAGCATTTTGGCCCATCTGCCAGTACTGCAGTCCCTGCTCATTGCTTTTAGAAGTCTGGTAAAATGTTTCAACTGCATCTCATTTATATAATAATAATTTCTGGGTGACAGTCTATGTACATCTGATTTCCCAGTTGGCAGTTGAAGAATTAGGATGCTGGTGTAATATTGGTGGCTGCATATGGTTATAGGTCAAGTCAACAAATCCACCAGTATTGTGCTCTATAAAATTAAAAATGTACAGCTAATAATAGAAAAGACGATTAAAAACAAGAAAAGTTTTTGTGTGAGAGCAAGACCTCTAGGCCCTCACAAATCTAAATTTTCAAAATCTAAGGCCACTCACCCTCAGTTTTCAGGAAATATGCACTTAGCAAGTTTACATAATTAAACAGGAATAAAATGCTCCTGTTGTACATATGGAATTATGATGAAAAAAGAAATTGTCTCTCTTCTGACGTACATGGGCGCATATCTTTCCACAACTGTCTAGTTAATCTGTGGTCTGGTGTTTTGCTATAGATGCAAAGTGTTTGGGGCCATTTTTGTTTTAAAATGCTTTTAAATCAATGACTTGAGATGAGGCCATTTATCAATGACAGTCTATTTAGGCAGGCTGTTTCTTGCACATACCATTCTTAACATTGATAATAGTTTTTCACTCATCACTGGCCCATATGGATAATGTCTTGTCAGTATGAACATGCATCCATTGTAATTAGGAACGATGAGCCCCTGAAAGGACTGACAACAGTCAGTACAAATACATTATCATGGCACATATGCGGTCATCTGCTAGGATGCAGGGTGATGCTAATAGTGCACTTTGGAACATTTGCTTTCCATTGCAGTTGTCGGCTTCACATTTTGTTATCCAAATGTCAGGCCAATGGGCAATGTACTTCATTTTTGCTGTTTCCATGTATTGCTCATTTTAGTATCCAATACTCTGGAATGTAACATGGATGAGTTTACTATTCTGGAATCCAATATAAATACTCCATGACATGCAGACATATTTTTTTTTATCCTTATACCATCCTTTTATAAGTAATTCTTTGTTTCATAGTAATTATGCAATAGGTTTGTACATTCATGAGTAATTACCAGGCATCTAGACTACAGGACCATTGAGTAATCTAGGCCAGTTTCACGACTGCCCCAAGGCACTGTCTAGTGAAATGATTTGTTGAATGTCCCATAGTACGCAAATGAAGGCTGAATGAATAAAACCCTATACTACAGGAAGCAGCTTATTATCAGCTGATAGCCTTAATCCTCTAACTGTAATAACTTACATTTAATGCATATGCACCAAATCTCTTTAGTACAAATGTACCAGATCCATGGTTGGTGCTTTTTCAAGCTGACAGTCCATCAGAATTATCATGTTGTTTTGTTTTCTTGTATCATGAGCAGCCATCTAGGAAAGAGGGCCCAACAATGTGCCTTTCTTTAGACAAAGAAAATTGAACCATAACCAGTAAAACTCTACTGCATGACTACTGACTGAATTTTCTTTTCTCCACAAAATAAGTGTAGGGCTTCTCTGTCTCTGAGGACATAAACGTATTTATTACTCAGCTTTTCTGAATGACTCAAACATAAATGTAATGGGTCTGTCAACTCCTGGTGCACTCAAGGGTGAATATAAATGCACCTGTCTTGACATTGGTTAAATTAGTAAACTTTAGCATCCATAACCAAGAAATATTCACCTACTGTATTTCTGCTGAAACCCACTCATTTTAAAATTGTGGACAACTATGTAAACACTAAATGCCCAATTGTTCTCTTTGTATTTGTGGAAACATCGTATTATCTGTACACCATGATAACAGGTTTTCTGTAAATTAGTCTTTAATGTTCTTAAATGGGCATTCCTAAATACTTTATCTGTTACTTAATAGTTTCCTGACCAAAATCACAATGCATCGCTCCAACCCTAATCTACTGACACCTGTACCAACTACTTATGATGTATGTCTTTAGCTCAAACGTAAATACAGTTCTTTTACCTTAATTGATGCTGTGTTATTGTTGCTTCCCTCCTGGTTCAGGTCATGTGTTTTAAAAACTCCTCAGTCAAGTCCTGCTGCCTAGTTAAAGTGGTATAAAAATGAAAATAATACCACCCTAGAGCTGATGTGGACCAGCACTCATTCCATAAAGTGAACCATTGCTGCCTGCCAGTGTAACAGGCAGAGATGCAGTAACATTATGTTGCAGAACAGCACTCATTCCATAAAGTGAACCATTGCTGCCTGCCAGTGTAATAGGCAGAGATGCAGTAACGTTATGTTGCAGAACAGCACTCATTCCATCAAGTGAACCACTACCTACCAATGTAACAGGCAGAGATGCATTATGTTGCTGACCAGCACTCATTCCATAACTTGAACCATTATCTGCCCAGTATAACAGGCAGAGATGCACTAACATTATGTTGTAGACCAGCACTCATTCCATAAAGTGAACCATTATCTGCCAGCGTGACAGGCAGAGATGCATTAACATTATATTGTAGACCAGCACTCATTTCATAATGTGAACCATTATCTGCCAGTGTGACAGGCAGAGATGCATTAACATTATATTGTAGACTAACACTCATTCCATAAAGTGAACCACTACCTGCCAGTGTAACAGGCAGAGATGCATTAACATTAGTAAGCAGTTTACCCTAAAAAAATGTTCTTTCATCTACTTGAAGGTGGGTTGCAAGTACTTCATCCATTTGGATCTGGACCTGTTCTGGAGCAATAACTCTGATGGCTGTAGTATGTTCAAGAGGTTTCACAGAAACTTAAGATAATAAATTGCCAGTCGTAGATAAAATCCTAAATGAGACACTCTGAGGTGCAATAGTACAATATCAATATTGTCTTGTGACTTATATAAACACTATTTGTGAATCACATGCCTGCAACATGCAGTTTGTCTTGTTTTAAGTCCATGCGCTTTTAGCCTCTTTAGGATCCTACATTTGTTACCAAAGTGCATTACTTTTATTTCCTTCATCACTCAATGGTATCTTGGTAGCAATGAATATTCGAAATTTCCCAAAGCATTGCATCCATTATTATCTGTTACAAAAGGAACAGATGGCATCACTCCAACAATCATTAAATTACAATGGAGCAATACCTTACAGGTAGTAATTGTTAGAAATTTACTAGATACCTATAATATTTCCATTTGTGAATATGGCTGTAGCAAAGTAAGTTAACGAACATATCTTGCATTTTTGGAATTGTGTATTGTACTATCCTGTACCTCAGAAATCTACATTTAAATGACTATCCCAAACATTTTTTTCAACGTCGGCACTATATGTATAGCCCATTTACTTATTTTGTACTTTACACAACAAAAATAGCATTTTCCAACATATTATATTCAAATTCTACTCCAGATATTGAAGCAAAGTGCACTCTCTTGGCCTCAATGAATTTTCTGAAACAACATTTGGCATTTGGCTGTAGTTTGATTTCATGTATTTTACTATTCTAATGTCTTTATTAAATACTTGCTTAACCTTTGATAATAAGCATGAGAACTCTTTACTGTAATGTGTTATTACAGTTCTCAGCTCAGATCTGCATCATTATAATGGAATACCAGTTTAGCTCACCCCTTTATCTAATTCTTAAACATGCAATGCTGTCTTCCATTCATCCCATACATACATACATACATACATACATATTCATTTTGTGTGTGTGTGTTTTGCCTGTTTTAGTCACTTGTACAATTATTTTGGCCATGGAAGTTGACAGTTTCATAATTCTTCAGTGGCACTTTAGATTGATATGATGCTACTTGTGGGAATAATTCATAGAAATCATTCATAAAGCTCACATATTTATCTCCTTATTAAGTTTACCTCCTGTCAGTGTGGTTCAAACTATGGTGCTCCAAACATATCAAACCTAACACATCTGTGCTTACTTCTATTTTTCGTAACACTTCTTCACTTTCTGCATCATCATTCTGTGTACATACTGTGATTTGTGCTTACCATCCATGCACCATATGTAGCCCATCTTATTTCTCCAGCTGCACAATTTGTCAATGCAGTCTTTTAAAGCTAACACACATCAGTTTTGTCTGGTAAGTGTATTACACCTAAAACATGTCTATTTCTTTGAAAAATTAATACTGTTAAATTTTGCATATTTGGCCAAGACAGCATAGTTTACAACTAATATCTTAATAACCAACCAAAGTGGCAATGCTTAGTCAGTATATCATTAATTTAGCTATGTATTCTGAAATGCAGTTTGTTGGCTTCTTTTATGGAAACTTCCTTAAAATCATTCGAGGTTTTGGACTTCTATGGTTTTACAAACTTGTCAAAATTATGCCACAGGATTTTTCAAGTTGTTCATCTGATGCAGTATATTATGCAGCTATCCTTAAGTCACAGCACCAATCACAGATGGCACACTAATATTATTTATCATATGTGAGTAAAATCATTGACTGTACAACATAGTTAGCAATAATCCATGATTTGGTGTGGGTAAGTCCCCACACCCAGGAATGGAGTATTGCTATTATACAGTGACATTATTTAAGAAAGAAATTGCTTACCTTACTTAAATAATGTCTTTGTAAAATGGAGCTGTAGGGTTCCTCCATGTTTTTCTTGATGTACTGTGCAAGCGTATAGGACTAACATTCCCACTCATGCACAGTATATCAGTACAGAGCAGGAGAAGCAACAGAGAAGAGAGATTGACTGTTGCTGTTTTTTGTATTTTTTTTAGCCACTAAGATTTTCCAAGAGATGGGGCAGAAATACAAGGAAAATCAAGTATGTTTCTGATTGTTCCAGTTTTGCAGAACCTACTTGATTTGTCTCGTATTTTGCTCAGTTTCTCAGCATATACCAATAGAGTTTGGCCACTCAATGGTACTTCAGCGGCCAGACATTTTTCTATTGGTATATGTTCAATTTACAATGGGCACACTGGCTGGGCTGTCCAGTCTACATGCTCCTTTTTGAATAGCCATGAGCAGTCATTCTGTAATTCCATTTATGTACTTATGTAGCTCAGCAAGCTGTTTTGCGTATATTCTTTTTCTAGTTTAACTGTCTCAGCTAATGACCATGAACACAGCTCTCTCACTCTTATATACAATTTGAAAGTTCAAATTCTCTGTCATAACGGGAAACTGCACATGTAATTTGTTTTGTTTTTAAAATGATCTTAGCTATCTCTTATTTTGTTACCATATTAAAACATAAAAAATACTGTCTTTAGGTATGCCATTTCTAGCATTATGTGGTAATCACCTTAAACTTTCTTTATAACCTTTTCTCTTTCAGGTAAATGTTTTTGCATTCCTAAACTACACCAGAATAATCTATTTTACATTATTGATTTTAGCTATCTCCATATATTATTATTTTGTAATTCTCAATTTAAATCTTCATGGAGAGTTTATGTTGATTAAATTTAATATTTTTTAGTTGCTGCTGCTGCACAAAAATATCTGGATTCATGAAATTCACTCTGCCCCTGAAGTTAGATAATAACAAATGCCTTACCTTGCAGCCCCCGTTAGACTTCTATGTAGTATACACACTTTCAAGGGAATTCAGTAAAGCCTACATGCATTTTTTGTGTACGCATTGCAGTACAATGCATACATGAGAGTGAACATTTTTAGATTCCAAAAGCACCACTTAGTCGTGCACATGCACAAACAAACAGGGAAAATACAGAGGAATCCAAATTACCGATAAGTAGGTGAATCTTATGCAAATGAAGCAGGTTGAGTAATTCAACAAGTAGAAAGGCATCCGTATAGACCCCATGTCAGTGTCCGTAGTGTATGCAGAATTTTTCCATGTACAGGACTCTACACATACAAAAGAGGATGTAAAACAAAATAAATTTGTGCATATATCCCCTGAAAATGTTTGACCACATACAGATATGTACAAAACTAATGTTGTGGATGTCAGAAATGGGATAAGTTAAAATAATAATATTTTTTAATAATCTTGGCATGTTTGTTCAATGTGCCGCAGTGTGCAAAACATGCTTAATACAAGAAAAATAAAAGGAGTCAAAAAAGTGCATTTCATACTCTATGTCAGAAATGTATTATAGGTCCCTGCATCTGTGCTGTACAATGGTGCATTGGTACTGCTGCCCAGTTCATATAGCTCCGAACTGTGTAGTTTCCAGGCTGTCAGCATGGATATGTATGCAAATGAGGTGGATGTCTTGAATAGCAAAATGGAGTAATCATGTCCGCATAGCCACTTTGTGTAAGCTCCCACACCATGTTGATATTTGCACTGGATGTGGATGCCAGTAGGTGGGTGTGTCCAATCAGTCTTAGGATTGTTTAAGTTTCACTGCCCATGTTTGCTCTGTGCCCCTCATAGCTGAGTGTGTTCACATGGAAAGACCACCCAGGTCACAGTGATGATGTAGTTAGCAAGCAATTAAAAACTGGATATATTCAATTATTGATTTTGACATTTATCTAATCTATGCACTGTGGCATGACACAGTACATAGATCAATGTGTTTGCGTGGCACACTACACATATGACAGTGAGTAGGCAACAATGAATGGACAGCGGATATAACCAATGAATATTTATTATTGTGTATAAGCTATGATGCACAGCATTCCATTAATTACATTCTAGGTAGGTAAAATGCATAATAATTAGCCAATCACACATGCTGGACCTACAGCAGACCAGTATTAAGTATGCATACACCCTACAATCTGATTTTCCTCCAATACCCTGGACAACTGGAGTTCAGATTTGGGAATTTTAACTGAGATAATGCTAAGAGCTACTGCAGGTCTGCTACATCTGTATGTGTTAGATGCTGAGGTCAATGCTGCTGGTGTTGCTAACAATAGGCCTAAGCTGAGAAGGAGAAGAGCCTTCAGGCCCAGAGTAACCTTCCAGGAGCTACATGAGCTGGAGATTGTAGAGTGCTACAGGGTGAACATGAATATATTACAACAATTCACTGAGCTTTGCCGCCCTCAACACAGAGCCAGAGCCAACAGAGGGCAACTCATCCCAGTGGAAAAAAAGATATGTGTAGCCCTTAAGATACTAACTACAGGTGCTTTTCAAAGACCAACTGGGGGCATAATGGGGGTGGCACAGGCATCTGCATCCAGGATACTCCACCATTTTCTGTATGCTATATTACTACATGCCAGTGAGCACATATGTTTTTCCCTCTCCCCTGAGGTGAAGGCTAGCAATATGCAACAGTTCTACCTTGTAGCACACTACCCTGTAGTACTGGGTGCATAGATGGCACTCATGTACACATCAAGGCACTACCTGGTGACCAGGGTAGAATCTACATCAACCGGTGTACCAGATGTTTGCTAGGGGATGCATCCCACATGGCTATTTACTGAGGGATGCTGGATATGTCCTGGAAATGTGGATGATGACACCCATCAGAAATGCACGCACACCCACAAAAGAATGCCATAGTGAGGCACACACAGAAACTAGGAACAACATAGAGTGTGTGCTTGGGCTGCTAGAGTCACAGTTCCGGTGCCTAGATATATCTGGTAGAGCACTGCAGTATTCTCCAGAAACATATGCACATATATTGACAGTCGGTGCTATGCTACACAATATGATCCTGCAGAAACAGCTACAGCAGGATCAGCAAAGGGATGGGATACACAGCTTCACCATTGCCAAGATCACCACAGTCACAGCCACAGTCACAGGAGGACTTGGAGGAGGAACCTCCTGCTGATGTCCCTGTAGGCAGACGTAGGCATGCTCAGTACATCCTAGCTTTGGCTAAGAGGCAATGCATAGCACATTCACTGATATCCTAGGCACTGACACCTCACTCCTACTCACACTCACATACAGAGATTAAAAATGATGACCGGCAGACCTGTCAACCAACTGGGGACAAATTTCAACAGAATCAGGGACAAGTCAAGAAAAAATCAGGGACAATCAGGGGCACTTTTAAAATATTAGTGCTATTAACTTGAAACATTGACAGAATCAGAGCATATGAATTAATACACATTTTCTGAAGTAAAATAAGTTTATAACTCTTAATTATTGTCATTATTCATTAAGTGTAATTCACCACCTTTCCTCCAAAAGTCACTAGTTTTAGGAGGGATTAAGAGGGACAGAGTTAAAATTTGAGTCAAAATCAGGGACGTCCCTGAAAATCAGGGACAGTTGAGAGGTATGATGACCAGCAACTCACATATCCTGTACCTACTCATGTATTGGCTGTGTATTGCTTGCATCAGACAGAGTCAGCTCGGAACTACAGTTGTGTCAGCCTCTGCATTTGCAAGGTAAGTTAGTAGCCTACACAGTACTCCTAAGGAGTATTATAATATAGCATTGTATGCATGGATCTGGTACATTATGCAAGTAAATATACTGGGCTACTTGCACAGAAATTCCATCCACATGAGACTACAGATACCCATTCCACTACCTTGTTTCCAGGATTATTCACTAGACCCCATGCATGGAATACTCATGCAAACCTTCTGCAACAGAGTACTGGTAAATCTGTCGAGGGAGATGTTAGACAGTGGAGTGACATGATAGATTACTGTGTATCCCAGCAGAACAAGTGGTGGTGTTTCACCACCACCAACACAGCAGTGTCCCCTAGAAACTGCTGTACACAAACTCAGCAATGGTATATCAGCATGCCAGGCAGTCTCAGGACAGTAATAAAGAAATTGATTATACATTCCCTGTATTTTACTTAGGACAGGAATAACTATATATGTATGTCTGCAGTTGAATATGTGATGAATGCTTGTTGTCTGTCAAGCAGCCTATGTGGCTCAAAGGATTAGGGCAATTAGCTTGTGTAGAGGTGCTCAGGGTTCTAATCTTGATATACTCACTTATTTTGTATGTCAGGTAGTATCACTTTTTGTTTTACAGACCATCAGTCTGTGTGTGGTGTAATATTATTAACATTTGTCACATATGAATTACATCACACAACTGAAGAAAGTCATAGTCAAGTTCCGTGATGTGCAGCAGTGCAGAAACAGGGACAGATGTCATTTTGTGTAATACAGAAGTCTTGGACTGGAATACACGTAGGTGTGGGCTGGAGTCAATTTATAACAAGTGAAAATCCCACTGGGCATGTTCATACAGTTACCCCAGGATTCAATAAAATCTGTGTAGGGTCCATGTAGAGCCTACATGGAATGTGCTCATGTACATGGCAACAGATCCCCTTGGCAGCATGCCATGCATAGTAATCATGGCTCACTGCTGGCAGAGATCACAGTAGCACAGATACAGAATCCTTGAAAGCAGTAGTGTAGAGCCTGTCCTGTAGTTGTGGACTGTCCAGGAAATTCCTGGACATATTTTATACACAGGATACAAATCTGCTATTGTTTAAATATGCATGAATTTGAATTTTTTTTAATGCCCTTTTGCATGGTGCTGAATGGTGCTTAGCGGTACTGAGCTGCACTTACACATACACAGCTGACATCTGCCAGATATCTAAAAACAGAAACAGGATGTAATTCATTTGTTTCATTTTTTTTGTTTGTTTTTTTTTTTTTTGTTTTTTTGTTTTTTTGAATGGCCGTTTAGGTGGTGTAGTGCTTAGCAATGCTAACTGGTACCTTAGTAGTATATGCGAAGGTATACTTGTTCTCTCACTATCCAAATAGTTAAATAGCTTGAGTCACAGCCTAAAGTGTAATAGGTCCTGGTTTCGAGTCCTGAGAAGTCACACCTTTTTAAATTTCATGTCGTGAAAATGTCTGAGGTGACCTAAAGGGCAGTTTAATACAAAAACAAAATTGCTACATTTGGAAAAGCTGCACAATGCTAAGCACTGCTTAAACATGGTCAACGGCTATTCTTGGTTCTGTGTTGCTAAGTTCTGCTGAAACACAGTTGTGCGAGTTTGCGGGATGCTTAGCTCTGCTAAAATGGTTTGCTCTATGCACAAACTCAGCACTTTTTTGAAAAGTGACATTAGGCCATGAAAGGGCAGGAATGCAGCCTACTTTAAGGCTAATAGGTGGCAATTCAAAACCATTTATTGGAGTCCTTCGTAACCTGTTGATATGACTAGTGGTGTTAGTGAAGGAGTGCACTTTAGGGCACAGAGGTGGGGAGTGCAGGAGTCCAGAGTGTGTGTGTTGGACTCCTGGTGACCACCTATGAACCCTGGCTGCTGCAGGGTGATTACCAGGGCTCAGAATGTAAAGCTGAAGCCTGGGATTGGTTGGCCAGGGATCTTACCAGTGCTACTGGCATCTCCCATACTGGTGAGCAGTGTCACCATCACTCTGATGACCTAAAGTGAAGGAAGAGGGGAACCTTGGACACTTGGGTCCAAGAGGCTAGGGCTGGGCATACACCACAGATATGTAAGTATGTTTGCTACTCTACTACTTTACTAATATACAAGCTGAATCCATGCAAAACTGGTATGGATAATGGTTTGCTTCTCTTCCAAAGGCTGTATCTGAACAGGCTTGCAATGTCCAATCTCATGCAGGGCACCTACCAGGCTGAGGCATGAGTATGATAAGTAGGGAAAGTGTCTGATAAATGCAGTGCACTACCCACAGTAAGGTTCAGGGCTGTCTTCAGGCCAGTTTGAGTCACATAACACTCTTTATTCCTCCCATTCTAGGAACAAAGTATATGGGTAAGCAGCTCATGCTCTGGACAGATATTATGTGTATAAGTTACAGATTCTAAGGAACAATAACAATAAAGTTTAAAGCAGAACTGCGCTTTGATAAGTAATGCATGCAAATAACTTCACTAGAGCAGTATTCACTGGATGTGTGTTATAATGTGACTTCAGTCAATTGTAAAAAGGAAATTAATAAAGAATGCAGAAATAATTACCTGATAAATGTAGTGCACTACCCACAGTATGGTTCAGGGCTGTCTTCTGGCCAGTTTGCATCAAATAATGCTCTCTGTTCCTCTCACCCCAGGAACAAAGTATATGGGTAAGTTAGCTCACATTCTGAGCAGATATCATGTGTATAAGTGACAGATTCTAAGGGACAATGACAATGGAGTTTAATGTCTGAACTGTCTGCAAACAGCTAAAGTTAACTTTGAGTATGTGTCTACCTGTTTGAGCCAATATTCATTTTCCCCTGGAGAGCACCCTTCTTTGGCTTGTAAGCAGCCCCCCAGACACACACTCATCTTCCACTTTCTCTCTTATTCCCTTGTATTAGCAAATAGTATCCATAACTGATCAATACTGTATGTTTGTTAATTTAAACTGAGACCACAGTAGCCTACTGATACAAGGTTATCCATAAAAATAGTCCACAATAAACTAAGAGCGCTATACAGAAATAAGCAACTTCTCACCAAAGCAGCAAATATTTCAATAGCAAATTCCCACCTTATCTCCACCCTACTTTATGCCTATCCAATATATACCAACCTAAGGCAATACGATTTAAACAAGCTAGAGACCTGCTGCAACAAAATCGCCAAATTCGCCACAGGGGCATCCTACCGTAGTCACCACTGTCTCTCACTTGCTGAACTGGGCTGGCTTGAACTCCCTCACCTCCTTCAATGGTATCAACTCTCACTTGCCCACAAACTAGTAAATCATCCACTAAATGTCCCATCCCTCCAGAATCTACTCCAACCCTATCGCACCACCAGACCACTAAGATCCAGCAACAAAAATCACTTGCAGATCACTAAAGCCAATAACTCTGCTGGTGAAGCACTATTCTCTTGCACCATAGCCAAATTATGGAACTCCCTTCCACCCACAATTACCTCCATACCATCATGCAACCACTTCAAAACTTTGCTAAAAGCGCACCTAAAAACATGCTGGCTATGCCCTTGCAACTCCCACTCTAATATCACCCTCCCCATCCAACCACTACCTTTCTTTCCACTCCACAAATTATAACAAGCTCAGATGCTCATAAGCCAGTACTTATTATACAGCAGGAATTTCTTCTTGTCACATTTGTTAATGTCTGTTATGTACTTCACAGATAAAGATTCTAGTTGTCTACTGATGTACTATGTTCTTCATCTGTAAATATGTTGTAAGTAATTGCTATGTAAATTGTTAATCGCTATGTAATCCAATGTAACTACTGTCTGTTTATTTTAACTGTGGAGCTTTTCTCCCCGGGCCTCCGCTGAAAATGGACCTACGTCCAGTCGGACACTCCCGGTCAACAAATATAAATAAATAAATAAAAATGCAGGATTGTGCTATAATAAGTAATGTGTTCAAATAATTGCAATAGGGCAGTATTCACTGCAAGTGTTCTAATCTGACTCCAGTCAATTGTAAAACTTAGTGCACATGTCCCATGGAGTCACAGCTTCTCTCATGCTAACCAACTAAGACATGACTGCCTGTCTAGTCTACTTAATGTACACAAACATACCTCACAACCGTCATGATTTTTCATAATGTGATGACAACTGACAATCTGTCTGGTCTTTGATTAGCAAATAAATGATTACCTGGAATGCAATTTATTTGCAAATCCATTTACAGAACACCTTGGTAGTAATGCATGAGCACAGAATGTGAAACAGTTTCCTTTAGTTGTGTAACTGCATTTGTTAGTGTTTGCCCCATTCTGTCCCATGTTGACAGGTTGAGAGGTATGTATGTGCAACATCATCTATAGAAGAATTGGAGTCACTGAACTCACAACTGACTCTGCACACCTGCAGCAGTATGTATTAGTAGTCTGTGTAGTAATATCATCTGCGAGTTCACTAATGGTATGTTTTTCTCTCTCTCTCTACCCTAATTTTCTTTAATTTATTAATGTTTATTATTATTATGATTTGATAATAATATATTCTGTTAAACTAACTGTTATGTTGGCCTTATGGGTTATTTCATACTGATTTGCTGTTAACATACTTAACTTTATGTTATTTATTGTTGTATTCCACATAATATACCATAATATGTATTTTGACTAATCAATATTATCTTCTATTATGTTAATACTAACATTTGTTTGGTTATTACTTATCTTACCTTATATTTACATTTAATATACTACAGTGTGACAAGGTAGGCTGGTTCCAGGCAATCCACCTACCTTGGCTCCCCCGGCCATGGCACTGGGGTACAGTATGCCTGAGCCACAGCCTGGTGGTGCCCCCTCTGCTGCCCCTGCACGACCTGTGGGCTGGGCCCCCACTGGGAGCGGCAGTGGAGGGGGTGATTTTGTCACCCGTGATGAAATACCAGGTATGGTGCACAGGTTGCTCCATTGAACTGTCAGAGCTTGCCTGAACCAAATGGAGAGTGCGCTTGCCACCCTGGTGGGGCAGCCTCACCCCAGACACCAGCCTCCACCACTGCTACCACAGAGGCAGGGAAGGAGCAGTGCCGATAGTCCCATGGGTGATGACATGAGTTGCACTGCTACCTTGTGGATGCTCCTGAGACTGGGATTCCACAACACCCTCCCTATCCAAGGTGTTCACCCCCCTCTTGTGTCACCCACCAACCCTGTCTGCTGTCTTGTCTGTCTGCAAAATCTTCCTTACCTTCCCAACTTATCTCCCCCACATGTACCTATGTCCCTTCCCCAACATTCCTCTCACTTTAAAAAAATCATGTCGCAAAAAGAAATCATCACATACATAGCTCTCCATTCTGCACACGTGTCCACTGGGCACATGTAATTTGGTCCAATTGGCTTAACAACATTGTTAGGTTGTTGTCACCCCTCTCTGGGGATGACAGTGCAAATTCAGCTACATGATCTGTTAAAATGCATAGTTGTTGCTGATGCAGTTGTTGCTGATGAAGAAATAGAGAGCTATGCTTCTTTCTTACACCTGCCCTGCACATTCCTACCTGCCTTTCACTATGTTTTTCCCCCTGGTTGCACCCCTTTTCACCACTGTCCTATCTCCCCATTTTTTCTTTTCTTTCAAGATTTTTTGCATGACACTGCATGGTGTGTTGCATCGCTTAAATATGCTAAATAGTGCTGTGCTTAAATAAATAAATAGATATGCTTTTGGAACAATATTAAGCACAGTCAAAATGTACACCCCCATCCTATTTTGAACCTGTAAAATAATGGATCACCCCACCAAGCCACACAACTGCTAATAAAAACAGGTGCTTTAAACAAAACATAGTGGTGCTGTAATTCCCCCATTAGACATGTTTAAATGGTGTGGTGTATTGCGCCACACTGTACAAATGAGCTAAGAGATTCATGCAAAAATAGTACTGCAATTAGCACTCTAGTACACAAATACATCACTATAAAGGCACACACATAAACTTAGATGTAATTGAGGTATCTGATAGCAGGTAACCCTGCAGTTATGTCTACAACATGTAAGAACACACTTGATAAAACACTAATGGAAAATAGGATATTAACTGGGACTCTGTTATACAAATACAGCACTCTAAAGTCATACACATATTGATACATGTAAGAGCAGTATTTAACTACATATAATTGTGGAATAATAACTACAACATGTAGGAATTCAACTGCCATGACAGTGACTCTGTAGATCAGTCTGTAAAATGCATTGAAAAAAACCCTTTTTGGTATACATGGTCCTGGGTTTAAGTACAGCTGCATCTACCAATGAAAATACATGTATATGGCCATCAATATTATAAAGTGTGAAATGTATGTCTGTCTCATCATCTATTTATCCACCCAAAGCAGTACAGTTGGAATGTATGCATCTGTATTACAGACTGTAGAGACATACAGACAGGACCACCCTCATCCTACTCATGGTGCCACAGGTGATGCAGTGGGCTGCATTCCCACTGGATGTTGAAGTGTGTACTGAATTTGTGTCTCAGTAATATCACACTGCAGCCCACAATGTTTTGCTAGTGATATCACAGACAACCACAGATGCACAAGTAACATACATATATGGCAGTTGACTCAAATGCAAAGGTTGCCAGCACACACTCAACAGGGGAATACCATGGCATGACACATGATCTGGCAGTTGCCCACCTGCCTGACATCATGGTTAATGTGCACCTACCTGTTTTATAGGACAACTCAAGCATTTTGGCTTGCATTGTCTTACTGATACCATTGGCTGACACATTTACCTGACACACATACCTTACTTCCCAGTGTGGTGGCTACACTCAATCTGGCTCTGCCTATAAAACAAGGCTGCCTCAGATCCCACACTTACTCTTACAGCTTGTTGTTCTGCAAGGTGTTCACCCTTTCTGTTTATGCCTATTGCCTACAGCATCATCTTTAGCTCCAGCCTGTAGCACACACATTTGTATGTAAATAGTAGCTGCTACAGACATCATCTCTGCCATGACATAGGATCTGTCCCCCACTATTTCCAAGCCCAACATAGAGAAAGGGGCTGTAATGTACATTAAGGCCTTATATCTTGTTCAGTGTTTGAATGGGATTGGCTGATTATAATGCAAAGCAGATGTGCTGGCTGCAATTCACATTTCGGAATCACAGATTGGGTCTGAGGCAATCACTCCCTAACACAGAACCATGTTAAAAAGGCAAACAGCTTGCAAGGGAAAGCATTGTGTACGAGAGTTACTTTTTATGGTCAACTCATTGCCACAACATCCATATATCGGTATTGTTCAACAGACGAGTATTGCACTTCAAGTACGTAACCATTTTGTTTCCAACATGATGCATATTTGTCCATGTAATTAGGGGGAATGATGATTACAGCAGTAAGCCTTGCATAGAACTGTACTTCTAACATGTAATTGATATGCAGATGAGGCCACAACTTAATGGACGTTTGTGTTGGCTGCGTGACCATACAACAGTATCTGTCATGGCAGGGATAGACGAGTACTGTTACTATCCTGCTTGCATCCACACACATACTATGTTTGCATGGTGTCGAATGTGAGATGTGTAAATAAGCAAAGATTACTGGTAGCCATCTGTTAATGCTGTATCTCTACATGCTATACTGCCACATATGTGATCCTGATATATGTTCCCATTGTGTTGTCTTTCAGGAGATATGTATCTGAGATACCCGGGCCCTTTTACGGAGGCTAAAATGAAACTGACCGGGATGCCCTGTGTCAGCATCACCAACTTCTGCTGTCCAGGAGGAGGACAAACAGGGAAGAGCGGGCAACATTGTGGGCTGACTAGGTTTGCAATGTGAATGCCATAGGACAACAGAGCAGAACATATGATCAGGTGTGACACCATGCCACAGAAATAATAAATTCTGCCCCCAGAAGAGCAGCAGATATGGCCAGGGATCATAGTGTCACTGGTGGAGGGCCTGCAGCAGAACAACCACTGCCAGCCACAGAGGAATTCCTGGTGTACCTAGAAACACAGGACAGTTCCTAGGCATCCATCACATGGTATGTCATAGATGTGGGTGCCACTGTTTCAACACAAGCAGAGCATGCACGTATGCTTAGTAAGAGATGCATTGGAATACTGTAGCATTCAGTGTTTCACCCTCTACATACTTTTATGTGGTGGCAGGTATTTTTTTTTGGGGGGGGTTAGTTGCAGTATGAATCTCATGTTCAGATTGTGACCTACATACTAAGTAACATAGTATGTACTGTAAATGGGAGATCTGTGGATGTATTAACCTGTCATAGTGCAACAGGGGTTGCTGTCTACATTACTTCTCCCTCAATTTTTCACAGGACCATCAGGAATCATATGTGGCAGTGATCCTGCTCCTGGTAAGCATAACACTGTTGTGATACAGATGTAGATTGAGTCCATTGTACTTGCAAGTGTCATCTCAGGCCTGCCAGTTGGATTGATGTACTGTTTGCATGATTGCCAACCTCACAGAGATTTACCAATGGAACACAGTTTACAGCCATATCTATACCTTCTAATTGTGATCACACTGATTGATTTGCAGTATGTGTAGGACAATGCATATAGCTTTATGTGTCAACTGTGCAGAGTATTGACAAATGTCAGCAGTGTACATCACTGTTGCACATGACATTGTTGAAAAAGGAGCTTATTATCCACAAGCAAATACAGAAGATTTTTAGAAAGTAATGTCCTCAGGCCCTGGTATATGAGGGTGGGGGTTATACAAGTCTGTAATACTGACAGCATTGTATACAGCTTGACATATATTGCAAGACAGTACTGCAGAGCATAGTAGTGCATGTACTAATGTACTGCTTTTCGCTTTTTATCACATGTGACCAGGGAGGGTTGGTCTCTGTCCACCTCACAACCTGACGTCAGTGTCTCTTCAGACACTAATGATGATGGTAGCCAAAGTGAGGCACAGGGTGGTTGCAGGGGCTGAATCTGTCACAGAGGTTGACATCCTTCTTCTGCCCTCAATATCACAATGCACAGTCAGTATGCTCATGCACACCCAGTCACCTGAGGCCACATATATTAGACAGTCAGAGGGAGACACATTGAACAGGAAAGTGTGGGTACTATGGCTGCAGTGAGGGTTGATACTGGCCATAGCCAAAGAGATGGTGAGGTTCTACACAGGCAGACTGATAGGGGTGCTTGTAGGAGAACTGCTGTCTTTCCACCACATGTTGCAAGTGTCCTGTCATGTGTCACTTGGCATATGTTTAGAGCCCTCATGGAGGCACAATTCCAAAAGGACCCCCAGATGAATGCTCAGGTTTATGGATGCAGCACAGCCTGACATCTGTGACTGCCTCCACTGCATTGCTAATACCCTGGATTGGCTGACTGACACAGTGAAAGACAGTGGTCTGTGGTAGATTGCAGATTATGTGTATTGGAATACTCAGTGATTGTGATTGAATGTCTGGTTGGAGTTGAGCATCAGACCTGTGGACATAGTTCAGCAACTACATCAGCTGAGAGTCCAAGTGGCCATGCTCATTCATGATCGCATAGTAGAAGTACATCTAGAGCCCCAGAGGTGAGTGTGCTGTCCACACCAAGACATGGCAAGCCATGGGCAGAGGCAGTTCCCATGTTCGGGGGTTGAGAAAGTGAACTGTCAGCTCTGCCATGCATGGTTCAAAGCTGTCCAACATACAGTCATGTAGGATTAGTCCTGAGCTTGATTGTGTTTATGCAGTCACTCACACACCATTGTCACAATCAGGTCACTTGCAAGGCACATTCCATGGTCCATCTTGCTTGCTTCCCTTCCTGACTCTCAGGCACACTTTTCCTACCTATTGGGGTCAGCCTTGGCCTCCTACACCACCACACAACACCCTGTGAAAGTGATGATACCTGTGCCGCATCCCTGTCATCCTTGTCATTGATGCAAGGAAATGAAGCTATGTATCTGATGCACAGGGTGACTACCTAAATTGCGATGTAGTTCTTTAATCCTCTGTTGCTTTTGACATGCTACTTGAACTGGTCGCTGACAAATGTCTGCTGGTGGTTGTACTGAGTACACAATATTACATTGTGTAGATTAAGTTGGACAATGTTGTAATGGCTGTATACTTACAAAATGAATGGTGTCTCATAGAACTTTTTATGTTTTAGAGTCTGGATTTTTTAGGAGACACCCATGGCTACAGTGCTACAATAAACCTGTAACCATCAGAGCACAGGAAGGAATGTCAGCACAGCATCAAAATGTCTTCTCATAGGTAAAGCAGTAGAGATGCATGGCTCCATAGCTTCATATGTATAGCAGAGGTTAACAGGGAAAATGGCATCATGCAGCCTACTCCTGTATCCATAATATCTGACATGATGTGGATTCCTTGATAAGTGTAAGCAGAGTTCTGGGAGCTGACACATCTACAAGCAGTGGCATAGGAGATGCACCATTTACAATGCTGTGTCTATTACATACATTTATCCTCATCCAGTTATGATTGACTTGCTCTGCATCCCATTCTGTTACTTACACATGATGTGTGTTACAACAGAAGTGTGGTTCACATGGATGGGGAGCCTGTTACATGTAATGTGTAGTGTCATGGTTACACACCTGTCTCCCCAGCATGACCTATTTATACCACAGTCAAGGTGCAACTGCGTACACAGGTACGTCCTGTACTAGTCCTTTCTAGGATGTGCAGGTGGTACACAGTGGGAGCTGACAGCTCCCTCTATAGCAGCCATACCCCTCCCCTCCAAAGCATGTAGTGGATAGAATACAGTTTTGGCCTTGACACAGTCTGCATTGCACATGTTATGTACACCATATATTGGTTTACTGTGGGAGCTCTCTGGCTGTTACAGGTGTCAGATATGCCTTTGTACTTACATACCACTGGTGTCATTGCACTCAATGATAGGTGTGATAAGTGCCACATACAGTGTAACAATGACATTCTGGGATTTACATGCCATACCTTTATCTATAGGTTGTACAACAGTGCATGAAGTCCCATATCTTACTGAATAGTGAAAGTTGAAGGCTAAATCTCTCTCTGTGTCCATATGTCCCTGCCTATCGGGTCAACTGTTGGAGGTAAGTAGACAATATGGTATTGTACAGAGGGTAGCTGACTTCCAAAGTATAGTGTTATGCATACATTGGCATGTAGTATTTGTCAATGGCTCTGACAGCAACTGAATGTGTGCATCAGCCCATCCTGGGTAACTGTTTTTTTCTGTGTGTGAAACATTTAACAGTCCCTTATTTGCAATTGTCTGCAAATGTAGCCAGTGTGAGGTAACTGACAGTGGACTCCAGAGAAGGAAATGGCTAGGAGGGGTAGTCCCAGGAATGATGTGTATGGGTAGTCCACTGGTGACTGGACTCATTGTAGCACTGACCTACCAAAACCTATCTTCCCAGATAATGACTGTCAAACACTTGGCTATACAATGGCTGACATGCAAGTTTGTAAAACACCTCCACAGTGTGTTGCCTGATGGCCTAATTTTGATGAATTCATTGTCAGGCCATGGTAGGTGGGTGAGTCATTTTCCCCTCATAATCTAGTCTGTAGCAATGAATTCAGTACAAAGCATAGGGTAGGCATGTTCTGACCTTGAACAACACAAACTGCATTTGGGCCAGTGTCTGCAGGTGTAATACATTGTCAGTGATCTTTTCCATGATAAGTGTTTTCATGCTGTAAATGTGACACTGTGGAGACATCTGTGGACATGAGTTGTCACTGCATGCTACTTTCCCTGTGTGCAACTATGTTTTGAATTTAATTCCAGCATGGTTTCCAAGAGGGTAGTCTACCAACATGTCATCTTTGTAGATACCATAGGCAAGCAGTGGGGGTGGAAATTCATATGTACATCCTAGGAAAGGTAAGGAGGCACTGTTCACACAGTTATCCTGCAGCTGCACACCACTCAAGCAGTGTGTACTGCACTGACACAATTACCTTGTGAGGCATGCTGACAAGGGGGAGTTCTCTGAATTGTGGTGCCTGACTACTAGAATTGCTAGTTTCAGCACAACCACTCTCTCCTGGGATACCATGCCCCTACACCTTGTCTCACACCAAGAGCAAAATGTTAGTACCAAACTCCACATGAGGTGCAGGCAACAGCCTGTTTGTTCGTCCACATAGTTGTCCCACTTCATGCAAGGCTCTGTATCCTTGACATACTCTTTACCAGGTAGATGCCCTGAGTAGCAATCAGAGCAATCATGACAGTGTGGCATATATTATGCTTAGTATTCCAAGGTTCTTGGGTTTCAGTAGGGTAATGTGTGAATGATGAGATGGAGCACAGCTGCAGTGTCACACTATGATGTACAATGCCCGGTGACATACACGTGCAAGGTTGCATGGGCAAGCACCACAGTGGCAGTGATTCCTGTCAGGTCAGAATGTCAAAGCAGTTCATGAATCCTGACCATCATCAGCTTCATGGTGCATGTCTGCATGCCTTGGATCTGAGGCGTACTACAGAGGGGGTGGGCACCTTTGGCCAAAGTGTGTGTACTCACACTTGCCCTATGTATTTCAGACTGTACATTTATGTAACCAGAACACATGTCTGTGTTCCCACATCATGTCACACAACATCCAGTGTGCTGTCTGGTAGCCTGACAGGCAATGCAGACTAGCAAGGTCAGAGTAATGCCCACTGAGTTGAACATGTTCTCTCTGCATACACGGACATCCACATCTTCACTCAAGGTGTGCCACCTGTACAACTGCATAAATTTGGCTGTAGCTGACAGGAGGACATGAAGCATCTCATGGCACAGCAAACAGGGAGCAGTTATGAAATCTCCCAATTATGTCATTTTCCCACAGCAGGGTCTTCATGAACATATGCCTGTTCATATACTCATGACAGTAACCCCATGCAAATGTGAGTGTATGTTGTATCATTTCCATTGGTAACAGCAATGTTCCTGGTACATAGCACTTCATTAGCCACACCTGATGTACATACTCAGGGGTGATATACATGGGCACACAGGCCTGGCCACACAGGTTTACACCTTTTTTACCATAGATGAGCATGTCTCCACAGAGGTAAGACAGGTAGTATATCATGCTAATATCATTAGTGAGGGCACTGTCACTCGATAATGCTGTGTTTATAACCTCTGTGTGCACTTCCCTCAGCATGACAATATTTTGCTGCGATGGCCATTTTCTCATGTACCTTTGCAAGCCCCACTGACAACTGGACATAACACAAACTTTCCTCACAAAGGAACTCCAAGTCCCCAGTCTCTGACCTATGTGGATAGTGTGCAATTACTGTCATTGTGTTATACAGACCACTCAGAAGTGATCTCTGCCTTGCATACAGGGCATTGTGTGACCCTGTTGTAGAGGACATGCTGCAACTCTGTGAGTGGAATGGTACATGCATTGCCCGCTGTAAGGATATAGGATCATAGAATCATAGAAAGTTGCTAGGCTATTGGCCCTGAGGTCCCTACAAGGCTGCCCAAGAATTTAGCCTGTGTTCCAACATGTTAGCACCCAAGGACCCTGTCCAGCAGGGACACAGATGTAATCCCAGGGTGTCTTTTCTGTTCCCCATCCAGTTATCCAGTACTCAGGTTTATGTTGAGATGGACTCTATTCCACAGAAGGGGGAGTCTCTGGGACAAAAATCTGTCCTGCCAACAAGTCCTATTGATGTCACAGACCAGGTTGAGGTCACTCATGTGAGTTACTCAAGTGGAGCTTGACTTGGGTATATGCAGCAGTCCTATCAAGGTGGGGTCTCAGATTTCTGTGTATGCCACATAGAGGCCACCTCTGAGGAATCTGTATGAGACTGAGTAGAGGGACATGGCTTTTAGACTACCTGTGTTGATTAGATGTTTGAGGCCCTGAAATATCCTGGTGAGAACCTCTGTGGTCTCTCCAGCTACCGCATGTGCTTTGTGAGGTACATGTCAAAAGGGGCATTGTACTCAATAATGGGTCTTATAAGGGAAGACTACAGGGATGTTATGACCTCCTTGTCCCTGAATGAGATATGTTTCCTAATGAAGTGGGCCATGTAGAAAGCTTTCTGTACAACGGAGGCAATATGATGGTCAAAAGTCAGTTTGCTATCAACCTGGGTTCCCAAGTCCCTCATGACTGATTGGGTGCTTAGGTCCTTGTTATTATTGTGATAATTTATGGAGAGATCACTCTCCCTAAAGAGGATGATGAGGCATTTTTTAGCATTCAGTTTGAGACCATGTTTCTGGAACTAGGCATTTGTTAGGGTGAGATCCTCTTGGAGGATGTCCACATCACTAGGAGAATTGATGCCAGTGGCCAGCTTGCAGTCATCTCCAAACCTGGTCAGCCATAGCCCACTGGTTTTGGTCTGCACCTCAGAAAACTATATGCCAAACAACACAGGCCCCAGGACCAATCCCTGGCATACACCACTCATTACAGGTCTACTGCTTGAGGTGGCTGCCCCTATTTTGAGTATGTGGGTTCTATCAGTAAGCCAGTTTTCTACCCATCTGGTAACATACAGAGTGATGCCTAGTTGAGAGAGTTGATTTATTATACCCACATGGGGAATACTATCAAAGGCTTTGGCCAGATCAAGGAAGCCGACATGCACCTTCTTCCTCTCATTCATGGCTTTGGAGACTGTCTCAAAGAAATTTGACAGGCGTGACCTCCCCTGATAAAACCAAACTGTGTGGGAGTGAGTGTTTGGAGGTTTCCAATGTCCTTATTAATGAGTTCCATGATACTCTATCCCATGGCCTTGCAGATCAGGCTAGTTAGGCTGATGGGTCTATAATTTTCTGGATCAGTGGATGCTCCACCTTTGTGCAAAGGGATGACAGTGGCTGTCCTCCACTTAGCTGGGACAAAGTCAGTACTCAGGCTTTGGTTGAATATGGCACCTAAAAGTGTTGCAAGTCTCTACCTGTGCTCATGTAGGCTGCAGCCTGGGATGTTATTGGGTCCCATTACCTGGTATCTGACATTAATAATACATGCTGGTAGGGGAGATATGTGCACCACACTGTCACAAACTGTTGAAGCAGTCCCCCACCTAATGGCAAGCAGTGCACCTCATTGCACCCCCCCCACAGTTTTAATCTGTATGATTGCATGAATGATTGTCATATCACTGCAAGGCTTCTGTTTGTGTCCCTTGTGGACAGGGGCAATATGTGCTGATTGTGTAAATAAGGATTAGAATATGTCTAGAACTTTATGTCACCTATGTCCATTAGGTACTACTGTCCAATGGTCCTATGATCCCATATACTGAAGTAAAATGCTGTAACATCCACACACACACACACACACACACACACACACACACACACACACACACACACACACACACACACCTGGCTACAGTAAGAATAGCACCACTTTCAATTCATATATACAGAACAGTGCACAGTATGTGCAGCTCAAGTTGGCTGCAATTAGATTAGAACACCTACCTATCCAATGGTACACACTAGAGATCACAGCACTTGATTCAAGTGCCACACCTCAAGTGTGCTATTAACATCTCTTTAGGTAATGTTATGGTTGATGACATCAGCAGGCCATGATCTGTTCAAGACTTTGTAGGCACATGTCACCTATGATAGCCAAAATACTGCAAAACCCTACTTTTGTCTAAGTCAGTGTAGTAGCCACATTTATTTTGCAGGGGATGCACACACAAACGCAGCAGGTGGACTGGAATGAGATTAGAACACCTAACTATTAAGTGCTACACACTATAGATGAGAGTATTTACAGCACACACCATGACTTATGACTGACATTGCCATGGCAATTGGTAATATTAATTTACATGATATCAGCAGGCCATTTGGAAGAGAAGGGTTTGGAGGCCAGTAGCACCTGCAGTGGCCAAAAAGTGCAGCCCTTTTAAAATGTGAGATTTCCATTTGTTATGTAGGGGAATGCATTCATACACACCAAGTAGACTGAAATGAGATTAGAACTCCTACCTATCTAGTTTTTCACACTACAGATCACAGCATTTACAGGACATTAAACAGCTTATGCCTAACATTACTATGCAAATTGGTAGTGTTAAAGTACATGACATCAGCAGGCCTTATAGAATGGAGGGGTCTGGAGCCAAGCAGCACCTGCAAGGGCCAACAAGTGCAGTCCCATTGAAATGTGGAATTCCCATTCATTATAGGGTCATAGGTTTATACTAGGCTATCTGCCCTAGGGCATTTATAAGCCTAGCTGAAAATGTGTTTGGCTCTCTCCACCCTTATAATTTAACTTCTAGAGCCTATGTCCAGTAACGCCACTGGAGTGATCCCAGGTGCAAACTTACGGTTTCCCATCCACTCATCAAGATTTGTCTTGAAGAGGGCCAGCGAGGGGCTTTGTCTTATGTGAATTGGGATTCTATTCCAGAGTGTGGGAAGCCTTTGGGATATGAATCTATCCCTCCAGCATGTCCTATTTATTGCTGTGCTGAGGTTTAAGTCTGAGGAGTGTGTGGCTCTAATGGATTTGTTTTTTTTAAAGTGGTGCATGTTCATTAATTCTGGGTTGGACATGGCCTTGTAAGTCAGGCAGAGGTCGCCTCTGAACAGGCGGTAAGCAACTGAGTAGATCTGTAGTTTCTTTAGCCTAGTTGCATAGGGCAACTGTTTGAGGCCCATGATCCTTTTGGTAAGGAACTTTTGGGGTCTCTCCAGCTGCTGCAGGTACCGGGTAAGGTACATCCCAAATGGGGCATTGTACTCAATTATGGGTCTGATGAGTGATGAGTATAGGGGCACAATGACCTCTCTGGATCTAGACGAGAACCCTTTAGTTAAAAGATGAGCAATATAGAAGGATTTTTCTGACTATTTTGGCAATGTGAGTGTCAAAGGAGAGGTTACTATCAACCTGGGTCCCCAGATCCCTAATTACTTCTTCTGTACTTAGTGGGTTACCTCCTATGTGGTAATTAGTGGGCACCTTGTTTTTCCCAAAGGGGATGACTATGCATTTTTGGTGTTAAGTTTGAGGCCATGGCTTTGACACCAGGCATCTGTCTCCGCAAGACCCTTTTGGAGGATGCTTGTGTCGGCCGGGGAGTCTGTTATGGCTCCCAGTTTGCAATCATCAGCGAACTTGGAAAGCCACAGTCCTTTTGTGCTGGCCTGTACTTCAGAGAAGTATATACTGAACAACAGGGGCCCCAGGACTGAGCCCTGTGGGACTCCACTTGTAACAGGTTTAGAGTCGGACATGGCACTTCCAACCCTGACCACATGCGTTCTATCCGTAAGCCAGTTTGCAACCCATCTTGTGACATATGGGTTGATGTTTAAGCTGGTTAGTTTGTTTATGATTCCAGAGTGAGGTATTGTGTCGAAAGCCTTAGTGAGGTCCAGATAGGCAGTGTGGACTGCCTTTCCCTCAGCTATGGCTTTGGTGACAGTTTCAAAAAAGTCAACCAGGTTTAGGAGGCAGGATCTGCCTTTAACAAAACTGAACTGGGTAGGGTCCAGTGACTGGAGGTTCCCATTACCTTTCTTTATAAGATCCATAAGGATACGCTCCATAACCTTGCAAATTAGGCTAGTCAGACTTATGGGGCGATAGTTCCCAGGATCCGTTGTGGGGCCACCCTTGTGGAGAGGGATCACTGTTGCTGTACGCCATTACTTGGGTACATAACCTGTTTTAAGGCTGAGTTGGAATAGTGAATTTAAGTGGGGATTTAGTTCTTCCTGGAGCTCATGCAGGATGCAGCTCGGTATTCCATCCGGTCCCATAGATGCTGTGTTTTTAGCTTTGGAGAGGGCTGCTTTTCCCTGTGTGTCTGAGATATCTGGGGGACTACATTCATCCAGGATAGACACAGGCCCTTTTGGGGGGGAAGGGGGGGTAAAGTTTGCACTGAACCTGTCAGCCAGAATGTTGGCAATGTCAGTCGGTTCCGTGAATTTTGTGCCATTTTGTACTAGCTCTGAGCAGATCTGGGTGTATCCTCCCAGGTTGCTGACATAACTGAAGAATGCCTTGTGATTATCTTTGCAGTCTTTGGTAATTTTTCTTTTGAAGTCTGCCTTTGAGGCTTTTATGGTGGAGTGAAGTTTCTTGCTAATATTGATCAGGAATGCCTTCCCTTTTAGGGTTTTGGCCCTGTCATGTAGTAGTCTCCTCCTTTTGTTGTTTAGCTTGTTTATGGCTGGGGTCCACCAGACTGGTCTCCTATTTTTGGAGGAGTGAGCCTTGGTTTTACTTGGGATGGCACGATCCATGCATTCCTGTAGGTGCATATAGAGTGTGTTCATATAGGATTCTGCGGTTTGGGTAACATTTTCCAATTTCTCAGGGGCTTTGAAGCTTCCTACTTCTGCCTTGAGGAGAGTGCAGTTTGTTTTTGACAGGTTTTTCACTATGGTTTCCTTGGCTGGGGATGGGGTTGGGATGTGGATGTCCATTGTGATCAGTTTGTGGTCCGATCTCACCAACAAGGGATTTATCTCCGGTGTGGAACATTGATCCCTTATGTTTGTAATGACTAGGTCTAATGTATTTTCCCCTCTTGTAGGAATAGTGACTAGTTGTTCCATGGTGTTTGAGTTGATGAATTCTAGAAACCGTTGGGCAAATGAGTTTGGACTCGAGTAGTTTACCCAGTCGATGTTTGGGTAGTTGAAGTCCCCAAATATTATGGTGTTTGGTAGGATCTTCATATTCTCTAGTGTTCTCAGGAAGGCCGTGTGTGGGTCCTGAGACAGAGAGGGTGATCTATAGCAGGCTATGACTTGGAAGGCAGTTTTGCCCACTGCTAGTTGCACATGAATTGTTTCCGATGTTTCATGCAATGCCACTAATCTGGAGATGTGGGTGTCCTTGATAAAGATGGATACACCCCCTCCATTGGTGCTTTTGTCCGAGTTTTGTGGCCAAAAAGTATGATATGAGTTGAATCCTGGTAATGCTGGGGTGCTCTCAGGAGCCTTGAACCATGTTTCTGTCACTGCACAGATATCGATTTGCTCCATACTGAGGAGTGCCTCGAGTGCGTGCATCTTTAGGTTTAGACTTCTGATTTTGAGTAGCATTACCCTTAGTTTTTTATTCTTTGTATTGTCTAAGGAAGTGAGTCATGCAGGGGGATGCATACATATCCCAAGAAGACCAGAGTGAGATTAGAACCCCCTACCTATCTAGGGTTACACACTACAGAGCACAGTATTGACAGCACGCACCATGGCTTAAGTCAATTTTACATGCAACTGCAGGCAAATACTAGTGCAGTATATAAATTAGGCTTGCGTTGAACAGAGTGCATGGGCTGCAGAGTGACATTGCTTCTCAACTGTTCTATGCATCTAGTAGCCTAACAGTCAGATAGCTGTTTTTTATCTTAGATATGTATCTACAGTAGCCATTTTGCCCATATGTGGCTGTTTGCATGAGCAAGCATGTAGGCAAAAACAATGTGCCCTGTCAATGTGTGGATACACAACATATTACATAAGACCACCTGTTCACCTGTTGGTGTATGTGTTGTGACATCCAGCAGGCACAGGGGACTATAGGGAAGTGCATTACCCAATGTTGAACCCTTACATTTGATCCTTTGAGGAACATTATACGTGTGTCATACTGCATCTTTAATCACCAGTATCAAGGTATATAGGACAATACAGACATACACAGACATATACACATATATCTGTAGATAACAGGGACATAACCATACATGAATGTGTGTGTGTGTGTGTGTGTGTGTGTGTGTGTGTGTGTGTGTGTGTGTGTGTGTGTGTGTGTGTGTATAATTGTATGATATTGTATGATATATGTATATTTGTTATATAGATGTATGGGTGGAGACAGAGGTGTATGTATATATATATATATATATATATATATATATATATATATATATATATATATATATATATAAAACTGCTTCAATATATGAACTAGTCAGTGTTTAGAGATGCAGCTGTAAAGAACCACCATATTGACCTGGAGGAGTATATGTACTCTGTAATGGTCTATATTTCAAAATGTGCTGATGACGTAGCAGTCATCAAATGTATCACCATGAGTGCTAATCAGAAACCCTGACTATCTGTTGAAGTATATGAACTCCTAAAGGCATGAAATGCTGCATTTAAATCAAAAGACAAGAAAGCGCTAAGAGTGGCCCGAGCAAATCTAAGTAGAGGTATAAAGGGGGCTAACGGGGCTTATGGGCGTAAAATTCAGGGACACTTCTCTGACCAAAGGGACTCCAGACATCTCTGGCAAGGCATTCAAGCTATAACCAACTACAGGCCTGCATCCTCCCCATGTGATGACAACATGGAATTTCTGAACAAACTAAACACCTACTTCAGCAGATTTGATATGGACAACACTGTGCCAAATAAGCTCCCTGTCGAACAGGGTGAGAAGATGGTATGTCTAAAAACATCTGATGTTCTGAAGACTCAGAGGTGAGTAAACCCGAGAAAAGCAGCTGGTCATGATAATATTATGGGAAAGGTTTCAAGGTTCTAAGAGACTGTGCTACCCAACTGTCTACTGTACTTACAGAAATATGCAACAAATCCCTGCAACTAGCCATTGTACCAAGTTGCTTCAAAAATACGACGATCATTCCCTTACCCAAAAAATCCCACCCGACAAGCCTAAATGATTACCGGCTAGTTGGTCTTAGATCAACAGTAATGAAGTGTTTTGAGCAGTCGATCAAGAACCACATCTCTTCAAGCTGACCTGCAACACTGGATACATTACAGTTTGCTTATAGAGCTAACCACTGCACAGCTGATGCAATACCTATAGCACTTCATGAATCCTTGGCACATCTAGACAACAAGAATTGCTATGTCAGAATGCTTTTCATTGGTTTTAGTTCTGCCTTTAACACTGTCATCCCACAGAATCTGATACCAAAGCTGATCCAGCTGGGCATCAACACCCCCCTATGTAACTGGATACTGGACTTTCTCATCAACAGACCCCAAAAAGTATGTGTGGGAAATAGTTCAATCAGTATTACATTGAATTTGGGTATCCATCAGGGCTGTGTCCTGAGACCTCTTCTGTTCACCTTGTTGACGTATGACTGCATGGCCAAGCATGAATCCAACAAAATCATCAAGTTCACAGATTATACCAGTGTCATAGGTCTTGTCAGAAATGGTGAGGAAACAGCCTGCAGGGATGAAGTGGAGCATCTGATAGACTGGTGCAACACCAACAATCTGGCCTTAAATGTAAGCAAGACCAAAGACTTAACAGTGAACTTCAGAAGGACTCCAGTGATACATCACCCTCTGGAAATTAAGGGGTGGCAGTGAAAAGAGTTACAAACACCAAGTTCCTAGGGGTGCACATCTCAAATGATCTATCCTGGTCAACTCATATTAGCCACACACTGAAGAAGGCACAACAACGTCTGCACTTCCTAAGTAAACTGAGGAAGGCAAACCTGTTTCAGTCCATCCTCAAAGCCTTCTACAGGGGGTCTATTAAGAGCTTCCTTTCAAATAATATCAACGTTTGATATGGTAACTGCAAAGCATCTGACCATAAGGCTCTCCTGAGGGTAGTCAGGACAGCGGAAAAAGTCATTGGTTCCTCACTATCATCCATGGATGATCTGCATGAGACTGTGTGTGTGGGAGGGCTAGGAAGATAATCAATGATCCCACTCCCCTGCACATGGCATGTACTTTCACCTTTCCTCGGGCAGGCAGTATCACAGCCTACACTGCAAAACATCTAGACTGACCAAGAGCTTCTTCCTTCTATCCATAAGGCTGATGAACTTGAATGCCATGCATGACAGTGAATAATTAGATCAATATGCCACTTGCTATGAAGTATCAGCTATAGTAATCACTCTGGCAAATTGCTTCAGTAACTGGTACAGTTAGCTTGATCTATGC